>NC_083571.1:94885185-95190185 GCF_027579695.1 Neoarius graeffei
CCTTCAACAGCAGTGCACAGCGATGGAAGTGGGAGCGGTGGTTCGGATCCCCGACGCGCCAGAGGCCGCCCTCAATTGGGCCGGAGCGTATCGCATACCGGTGAGAATCCAAGGGGATACATATCAGGCGTTGGTGGATTCTGGTTGTAACCAGACCTCAATTCACCAAAGCCTGGTGCAAAACGAGATATTGGGGGGAGCACAGGGGGTGAAGGTGTTGTGTGTGCACGGGTATGTTCACAGCTACCCTTTGGTGTCGGTCCACATTTTTTTCAGAGGGGAAAAATTTATAGTGAAGGTGGTGGTTAATCCTCGCCTTACCCACTCTTTAATTTTGGGGACTGATTGGCTGGGATTTCGGGGTTTAATGACACGCTTAGTAAAGAGTGGGTCCTGCCATTTGACAGGGGGAGGTCCCGGTGTCGCTTTGGCGGGAGCAGCTGTCACAGAGCCGTCTACGTCATCTCTGCGTCAGAGTGAGGAGCTGCCGGCTCCTCCTCTCTCTATTGGGGAATCCCTCGGGGATTTCCCATTAGAACAATCGCGAGATGAGACTCTGCAACATGCGTTTGACCAAGTGAGAGTAATCGATGGTCAAATGCTCCAGCCGAACGCCACCCCGTCCTTCCCCTACTTCGCAAATATGAAGGATAGGTTATACCAAGTGACGCAGGACACTCAAACTAAAGAGCAAGTCACACAGCTTTTGATTCCGAAGAGCCGCCGGGAATTGGTATTCCAGGCGGCTCACTTTAATCCCATGGCTGGACACCTAGGGCAGGATAAGACACTAGCCCGAATAATGGCCCGATTCTATTGGCCGGGGATTCGCGGCGATGTTCGTAGGTGGTGTACGGCATGCCGCAAATGCCAGTTAGTAAATCCAGCGGCCCTTCCAAAAGCGCCTTTGCACCCTCTTCCATTGATCAAGACCCCGTTTGAGAGAATTGGGATGGATCTCGTCGGGCCATTAGATCGGTCAGCATGAGGGTACCGCTTTATATTAGTTCTGGTGGACTATGCAATGCGATACCCAGAAGCAGTGCCTCTGCGCAATATCTCAGCACGCAGTATTGCAGAGGCACTCTTCCGTGTTATCTCCCGAGTCGGAATCCCGAAAGAGATTCTGATGGATCAAGGCACCACATTTATGTCACGGACACTGCGCAAACTGTATGGGTTATTGGGGATTAAGCCGATCCGCACCAGTGTGTATCACCCACAAACGGACGGTTTAGTGGAACGGTTCAATCGCACCCTCAAAAATATCATTAAAAAATTCGTAAGTGAGGACGCACGTAATTGGGATAAGTGGCTCGAGCCCTTGTTGTACTCAGTGCGAGAGGTTCCCCAAGCCTCCACGGGGTTCTCCCCGTTCGAATTATTATATGGGCATAAGCCGCGCGGCATCCTAGACATGCTGCGGGAAAATTGGGAGGAAGGACCTTCACAAAGCAAGAATGAAATTCAATACGTTATGGACCTGCGCGCAAAACTCCACACGCTCACCCACCTAACCCAGGAGAATTTGCGGCAGGCACAGGAACGGCAAGCCCGCCTGTACAACAAGGGTACGCGCCTTATGGAGTTCACCCAGGGAGATAAGGTACTCGTACTGTTGCCCACTTCGAGCTCCAAATTGATCGCCAAGTGGCAAGGCCCCTTTGAGGTCACACGGCGAGTCGGGGACGTTGACTACGAGGTGAGGCGAACGGACAGGGGTGGGGCGCTACAAATTTACCACCTCAATCTGCTTAAACTCTGGAACGAGGAGGTCCCTGTGGCGTTGGTGTCGGTGGTTCCGGAGAAGGCGGAGCTGGGGCCGGAGGTTCAAAAAGGGACATTGGCATCCCATACCTCTCCGGTCCCCTGTGGAGACCACCTCTCCCCGACCCAACTCACGGAGGTCGCCCAGTTGCAGACCGAGTTTTCGGATGTGTTCTCACCCCTGCCCGGTCGCACTAACCTCATAGAGCACCACATAGAGATGCCCCCGGGGGTGGTAGTGCGTAGCCGCCCTTACAGGCTACCCAAACACAAAAAAAAGGTGGTTCGGGAAGAACTTGAGACCATGCTCGAAATGGGCATCGTCGAGGAGTCCCACAGTGACTGGAGCAGCCCGGTGGTCTTGGTACCCAAGGCCGATGGGTCGGTCTGGTTCTGTGTGGACTATAGAAAAGTCAACGCGGTGTCTAAATTTGACGCGTACCCAATGCCTCATATTGATGAGTTGCTCGATCGACTCGGCACGGCTCGCTTTTATTCGACACTGGATTTGATGAAGGGATATTGGCAGATCCCCTTGACTCCACTATCCCGAGAGAAAACGGCCTTTTCCACACCGTTTGGTTTACACCAATTTGTCACACTTCTGTTTGGGCTGTTTGGGGCGCCCGCTACGTTTCAGCGGCTGATGGACAGGGTCCTCCGCCCCCACGCCACCTATCTCGACGACATCATCGTATATAGTAATGACTGGGCGAGGCACCTTGAACACCTAAGGGCTGTCCTTAGGTCGCTGAGGCGAGCGGGTCTCACAGCCAACCCGACAAAGTGTGCGATTGGGCGGGTGGAAGTACAGTATCTGGGCTTCCACTTGGGCAACGGGCAGGTGCGTCCCCAAATTACCAAGACCGCAGCAATTGCGGCCTGCCCGAGGCCCAAGACCAAAAAGGGGGTGAGACAGTTCCTGGGGCTGGCTGGCTATTATCGTAGGTTTATACCTAATTATTCGGACGTCACCAGCCCACTGACTGATCTCACTAAAAAGGGGGCACCAGATCCGGTCCAGTGGACGGAGCAATGCCAGCGGGCTTTTTCTGAGGTAAAGGCTGCACTGTGTGGGGGGCCACTTTTACACTCCCCTGACTTTTCTCTCCCCTTTATGTTGCAGACCGATGCGTCGGACAGAGGGCTGGGGGCGGTTTTGTCCCAGGAGGTGGAGGGGGAGGACCGCCCCGTCCTGTACATCAGCAGGAAGCTGTCGGTGCGTGAGGGGTGCTACAGCACAATAGAAAAAGAGTGTCTGGCCATCAAGTGGGCGGTCCTCGCCCTCCGTTACTACCTAGTGGGGCGCCCTTTCACCCTCTGTTCGGACCACACACCCCTCCAGTGGCTTCACCACATGAAGGATGCCAACGCGTGGATCACCCGTTGGTATCTGGCACTCCAACCCTTTAATTTCAAGGTGGTCCACAGGCCGGGGGCGCAGATGGTCGTGGCGGACTTCCTTTCCCGTCAAGGGGAGGGGGGAGTCGGCTGCAGGCCGGACAGCCGCCCGGCCTGAGTCGGGCGGTGGGGCTATGTGGCAGTGGGGGCGTGGTCAAGCGCCGGTCTGTGACAGGAGGGCGGAGTCAGGGAAGGTAAGTGGCAGAATCACTACACCTGACATGAAGTAACCTGTTTGTGTGTGTCTTCCCAGTGACCGCGCCCTACTTAAGGAGGGACAGCGAGAGCAGAGGGGCTGATCTCCGAACTAGACGCTTCTTATGTTGATGTGTGTCTGTTCATTTGGAAGTTGTTAGACTGAAAAGTGTGGCAATAAAGCCCTTTTGGAAACCTGATCTCTGTCCTGCCGTCCTCTGTGCTCCACTCACCCTATCGAACTGCTACAATTAATTAACCACAAGTGCATTGACTTTGCCACTCACCTTCCCTGGCCCCGCCCTCCATTCACAAACTGATGCTAGGCCACGCCCCCGATGCCACAATGGTGATATCAGTGTGACATTCTGATATCCATAAGTAATTCCATAACATATTGAAATATATTCATAATGTTTTGTGTATATTTATTTAATAATTATCTGGATGTACTTGCACCAGAAAGTGAAGAAAAATAATTACAAGACAAATAATTTAAGACGGGCGGCACAGTGGTGTAGTGGTTAGCGCTGTCGCCTCACAGCAAGAAAGTCCGGGTTCGAGCCCTGTGGCTGGCGAGGGCCTTTCTGTGTGGAGTTTGCATGTTCTCCCCGTGTCCACGTGGGTTTCCTCCGGGTGCCTCCGGTTTCCCCCACAGTCCAAAGACATGCAGGTTAGGTTAACTGGTAACTCTAAATTGACCGTAGGTGTGAATGTGAGTGTGAATGGTTGTCTGTGTCTATGTATCAGCCCTGTGATGACCTGGTGACTTGTCCAGGGTGTACCCCGCCTCTCGCCCGTAGTCAGCTGGGATAGGCTCCAGCTTGCCTGCGACCCTGTAGAACAGGATAAAACGGCTAGAGATAATGAGATGAGATGAGATAATTTAAAGGGATAGTTCGGGATTTTTGACATGAATCTGTATGGCATCCCCATCAATAGTGTCATGCAAACACACTGACTTACCCCTGACAGCATCCTGTGAGTCCAGTTCTTGTCCAGTTTTGGTCCAGACGAAAGTAGTCCGGCAAGTTTGTTGGGGTCACGAAAGTAAAACATTTTTCGTCTCAAAACAGTACGTGTTCAAAAGAGTGATATATTTGCATCACAAAACCGTTGCCAAATAAAAAAAGTCAGACCTTGAAATCGCTTGGCACTATTTTCTCTCCCTTCTTATCACTGCGCGCTGCCGGCTTCATCCAGCTGCGGCTCCAGCTTCAAGGATAAGCTGGAGCCGCATAAGTAGGAGTCCCGGCGGGTGGTTTGTATTCGATTCGTTTATATCCCGACCTTGTCAGCTGTCAGATTTATGTTCATGGACCCGGTAAGCTGGTAAATAATATTTATTTATTTTTTTCTTTACCAAATTCTAACAGAAAACGAGAGCGCCCGAAAGGGAAAACCGAGCCGAGCCGCCTCACGGCTGTAATGCAAATTGCTTTCCTCCTCAGTATACAAGTGCGTTTCCATGGCAGGGAAAAAGAAACTACCACTGCTGCCTATGTAGTGCCCTATTTATACAAATAGGAGTCATTCAGAATTCAGCCATGACACGGAGCAAAAACATGGCTGAATCCTGAATGACTCCTATTTGTATAAATAGGGCACTACATAGGCAGCAGTGGTAGTTTCTTTTTCCCTGCCATGGAAACGCACTTGTATACTGAGGAGGAAAGCAATTTGCATTACAGCCGTGAGGCGGCTCGGCTCGGTTTTCCCTTTCGGGCGCTCTCGTTTTCTGTTAGAATTTGGTAAAGAAAAAAATAAATAAATATTATTTACCAGCTTACCGGGTCCATGAACATAAATCTGACAGCTGACAAGGTCGGGATATAAACGAATCGAATACAAACCACCCGCCGGGACTCCTACTTATGCGGCTCCAGCTTATCCTTGAAGCTGGAGCCGCAGCTGGATGAAGCCGACAGCGCGCAGTGATAAGAAGGGAGAGAAAATAGTGCCAAGCGATTTCGAGGTCTGACTTTTTTTATTTGGCAACGGTTTTGTGATGCAAATATATCACTCTTTTGAACACGTACTGTTTTGAGACGAAAAACGTTTTACTTTCGTGACCCCAACAAACTTGCCGGACTACTTTCGTCTGGACCAAAACTGGACAAGAACTGGACTCACAGGATGCTGTCAGGGGTAAGTCGGTGTGTTTCCATGACACTATTGATGGGGATGCCATACAGATTCATGTCAAAAATTCCAAACTATCCCTTTAAGACCAGCAGCAGATTCAACACTTGTTTCCTTCGCTGACTGTGAGTGTCCCTCCGCAGCACATGCACAGTCTGTGTATTTGGCTGTGAGCGAGTCGATCTTTGTTTTGAACGAGTAGCCCAGGTCTTTCGTAAATTTCGAGCAAACTAAAGGACTACTTGGGCTACGATGTTGTTCGGGAAAACCACGTTAGCTTGACGATGGATCTTACGAAGTAATTTAAGACTCTCTTGGCCTTAAGAGGCTTTCAGGAAACCTGCACAAGATCTGTGCTGAGTTGTTTGTATTAGTCAGCGTGGGTAACTGGAAATCAGCTGTGTTACACAACACTCTAGATACAACTGGATGATTCACGGGAACTGAGAAATGACACACAGGTTGAAGTATAAAGAAACTGTTGTCTTGAGAGGTGAATTCACACCTCCGCACCCTAGAACACACTGACATAAGCTTTATCGCAAGTAGAAACACCTGTTTTTCTTGACAGGTTGAATATTGGTAGCCTGCATTATTATTTTTACACTCCCTACCCCACCCCATCTCCATTTACATGCAACTTTGCCAACATTATTAAAAAGGTCCTGATTTAAACTTAAAGGTCATAGGCAAGGGTCAGAGGTGAAACATAGAATATCAACTTTATTGTCTAGAAGAACGACCCAAAAAGCAAATTAAATTTTCCTAGTGTCTAATTTGCACCCTAAAATTGAATAAAACGGTTAACATATACTGTTTTGCCCAATTTCCGAAGGTTTGTTTACATCTCACTTATGCGCACTTTCACCACCAGGGGACTGTCGTCGTGACGTCATTCAAGCCAAACAGACTGGGAGCAGTTCTGGGGTTACTTGCGAACCGAGCACACGTGTTCGGACTTTGGTCTTGAGAGGTTGTGTAAAATGTCTGAAAGCGATAGCGATTTTGAAGTAGGAACTCTCCAAATTAAATATCGAGAGGAGAAACCATATATGTATGGACCTATGGCCGTTGCGAAGCAATCGGTGATTGTGACTCACTGGTTTAACCATGTGGCCTCGGAATCGGACAGCAACTCGGCCGACTCTGATCGCGGTAACCTCAGACCTCAACAAGACTCACGCCCAAACTATTTATCCTGGTAATTATGATAAATTCCTACTTTCGTTGTAATACTAAATAAGAGCCCTTTTGAAGAATAATTAAACCGCCCTCTCTAGTGGATATAGGTAACGATTAGGGCTGGGTATCACCAGATACCTCACGATACGATACTATGGCGATATTTTGCCCACGATAACGATAATATCACGGTACAGCGATTCTGTGATAATCGATATATTGCAAGAAATTTCAACCACATCACAATATCTGTGTCACTGAAGAAAATCAGAATTTATTGACCACTGTAAAATTACATTTCACATACATAACTACACACTCTTGCCAGACATATATTTGTCTCTATTCTACTGCTGGCAAAACCAAGAGCTGCTTCACTACAACATACAGAAAATTCCCATTTCTGTGCTAGTATTATCAACTTTTCTGTAAGCATGGACACATCAGTGCTGCTTAACAAGCAGAATCAAATTGTTTTATGAAAACTTAAAACTTGCACTGCAGACTGCACATACATTTCAGTGCTAACACTAATATCAATTTGTTCTTTGTAAACTTGAGAACATATACTTGAGAACATTTAACTTGTGCTTATTTTCAGGGATGCAAACAGCGCGCCTTTTGGCGGATGGCGCCTTTTTCACGGCTGAATCGCGCAGATCCGATTTTTTTTTTTTGGGGGGGGGGGGGGGCGTTGGAGTGTCTGATTATAATTCAAAGTAAATTCTGTATTAAAATTACTAAATAAGCAAATCCGTTACAGTCCATGAAACAGGAAGTATAAGGATGAGGAAAACACAGTTTAAATCGGGAAGCTGCGCACATTTGTGCAGCCTGAGCGGCAGGACTGCGCAAATGTGCGCAGCTTCCCGATTTAAACTGTGTTTTCCTCATCCTTATACTTCCTGTTTCATGGACTGTAACGGATTTGCTTATTTAGTAATTTTAATACAGAATTTACTTTGAATTATAATCAGACACTCCAACGCCCCCCCCCCCCCCAAAAAAAAAAAAAAAATCGGATCTGCGCGATTCAGCCGTGAAAAAGGCGCCATCCGCCAAAAGGCGCGCTGTTTGCATCCCTGTATTTTGCAGGAACAACGCACTGTCTGAAACACATTGAAAAGTGCAGTGGGCATCTTAATTGGAGCATCTTAATTTAATTGGAGCGAAACAGGTTTTGCAAAGTGCATTCTCTTTGTCCGGCTCACTGTTTTTTTTTTTTCTCCTTTCCTTTGGAATCCAAAGTGGCTCCAAACATCTGCCTTAAAGTTCGGCGGCGTCTCTAGATTTACGTTAACAGCCATGCTTGCCTGTTTTTTTTCCTCACTGCAACCGCCGGGGAAAAAAGAGAAGACGAAGAGTGCCTTGCAGTGAGGTAGCGGCACAGCGACACCTCGCGGAGCGGAGGTGCGGAAGTCGTACTGGATTTACAACCCGTCTGAAACATGATTTTATTATTTGAAAAAATATCGATATTCAAATTTTGAGTATCGATATTGAATCGGAAGCCAAAGTATCGCGATATATCGCCGTATCGATATTTTTGCACACCCCTAGTAACGATTACTGGACAGCGCGCCAGTAGGCCACATTAGCCTGCTATCCACGGCATTATACTATTTATAGCCGACTCTAAGCGAGGAAATATCCCTTTGTCCCATTTCCACAATGATTGTACAGGATCCCTCAGGATTCTTGACTTGTCAATTGCAAGCAAAAGCAAAAATGTTTACCTCCAATCTTCTCCTTTTTGCTTGAGCATTGCTGGTCCGTTTCTTCTTTGACTGCTTGATTTTGTTTCACGCGCACAATCCACTCTCTCCGCCTCTTCTCCTCTTCCAGAAAAAAACAACCCTCTGGCTTCATGCGCACAATCCACTCTCTCCACCTCATCTCCTCTTTTGAAAAAAGCCAACCCACTCGCTCCGCCTCTTCTCCTTTTTTGGAAAAAGTCAACCCACTCACTCCTGCTCTTCTCCTTTTTCGGAAAAAGCCAATCCTCTCCCTCTGCCTCTTCTCCTCTCTCGGAAAAAGGTAAAAACTTCTTCCTGAACCGGTCCCGTTGTTACAGTTCACTGCACAACAATAAGGCATGGTTTCTCATCTCATTATCTCTAGCCGCTTTATCCTGTTCTACAGGGTCGCAGGCAAGCTGGAGCCTATCCCAGCTGACTACGGGCGAAAGGCGACGTACACCCTGGACAAGTCGCCAGGTCATCACAGGGCTGACACATAGACAACCATTCACACTCACACCTACGGTCAATTTAAAGTCACCTGCATGTCTTTGGACTGTGGGGGGAAACCAGAGCACCCGGAGGAAACCCACGCGTACATGGGGAGAACATGCAAACTCCGCACAGAAAGGCCCTCACCGGCCACGGGGCTCAAACCCGGACATTCTTGCTGTGAGGTGACAGCGCTAACCACTACACCACCGTGCCGCCCCTGCGCTAACTTATTTTAATTATTACTTATTAACAATGCTTCTTGGGACCAGAATAAAATTACAGAGGGTTTTTTAGCATATAAAGTTTCAAATGTGCATAAAATTAAAACCGTTGCCTATGAGCTTTAAACTCACTGACCCCAACTTTAAGGTAAGAGCGCAGCTTACCCCTCTGAGAATATCCTCTGCTTCATTGCTAAGCCAAGATGAATAGATCACTTCATCCCTGAGGATGCACTCAAACAACTCGTCCTCCGTCTCTGCCTCGAATGGCGCGTGTCCACACAGCATCTCAAACAGCAGCACTCCCATAGCCCACCAGTCCACACACATGCCATATGGTTCCTCTAGGATGATCTAAGATTGGAAATCACATCAGACTTCTCCATGCAAAAATGTATATCTGTTACAAGCTCTGCCTATGTTACACATACATGGATGTGAGATTATTATCATTCTGCAAAAATATTTACTTCAGGTGCAATGTAGTCTGGTGTCCCACAGAAGGTGGCAGTCAGGGCTCCATCGATTATTCCTTCCTTGCACATACCAAAGTCTGCCAGTTTACAGTGGCCATCTTTGTCCAGTAGTATGTTGTCCAGTTTCAGGTCTCTACACCAGTATAAATACAGAAGTTATAAACACTGCATGTGTGGCAATATTTACAATAGGATGACAGTACATTTTTTTTAAATGTAAGCAATAATAAGGATTAGCCTCAGTGGCTGCTGGCTTATAGCACTGTATGATATGATATTTTACACGGAGCTGTATCACTTTCTAATGTGATGTATAAGCGCAAACATCACAGCTGATTATTGATCCTTGTCCTATGCTTGACCAAAGGAATGTGCCGTGATGTTCTCCATACACAGAGTGCAAAGAGTATAGGGCAGTAGTGGCAAACATCTAAAGGTTTTTTTTTAAGCACAGTTAAAAAAAACACACACATTAGATGAAGATAAAAGTAAGCAATATACAGTGGCATACAAAAGTCTGGGCGCCCTTGCTGAAAATATCTGTTACTGTGAATAGTTAAGTGAGCAGAAGATGAACTGATCACCAAAAGGCATAAAGGTAAAGACGACACATTTCTTTAATATTTTCCGCAAGATTACATTTTTATTTCCATCATTTACAGGTGTAAAATACCAAAAAATGAGAAGGACCTGAAGCAAAAGTTTGGGCACCTGACATGGTCAGTACTTAGTAACTGACCCCATGCTGGATGGAGAGTGATGCTCAACTTGTCTCTTCAGAATTCCCCAAAGAAATTAGTTTCTTTACACCACAAAGGTGAAGGCTACAAGATGATCAGCAAAGCTTTACTTATCAGTCAGAATACTTTTGCAAAAGTGGTACAAAAATTTAAGAAAGATGGAACTGCAACCATCTCACAGAGACGTCCAGGTCGTCCACGGAAGTTAACACCTCGACAGGAACGTCTTCTGATGAGAAGAGTTGAAGAAAATCAGCATGCAAGTTCACTGCAGTTATCTAAAGAAGTAGAAAGCCAAACTGGGGTGACTATTTCCCGTGACACAATACGGCGTACACTGCAGAGGAATGGCATGCATGGAAGCCGTCCACGAAAGAAGCCTCTCCTAAAGCCCAGGCACAAAAAAGCCCGCCTAGAGTTTGCCAGGGCCCATGCTGACAAAGATGAAGACTACTGGCACTCTATACTCTGGAGTGATGAGACCAAGATAAATGTTTTTGGAACTGATGGCTTCAAAACTGTATGGCGTCGCAAAGGTGAGGAATACAAAGAAAAATGCATGGCGCCTACAGTGAAACATGGTGGTGGCAGTGTCCTTATGTGGGGCTGCATGAGTGCTGCTGGTGTCGGGGAGCTGCATTTCATTGATGGCATCATGAATTCACAGATGTATTGCTCTATACTGAAAGAGAAGATGCTACCATCACTCCGTGCCCTTGGTCGTCGTGCACTTTTCCAACATGACTAAACACACATCTAAGGCCACTGTTGGATTTCTGAAGAAGAACAGGGTAAAAGTGATTCAGTGGCCAAGTATGTCTCCTGATCTGAACCCAATCGAACACCTATGGGGAATTCTGAAGAGACAAGTTCAGCATCACTCTCCATCCAGCATCCAGTCACTAAAAGAGGTCATTGTTGAAGAATGGAAAAAGATTGATGTTGCAAAATGTCACCAACTTGTTCATTCCATGCCTAGAAGACTTGGTGCTGTCATTAAAAATCATGGAGGCCATACAAAGTACTCGATGTAGTAGTTTTTGTTGTGGGGTGTACTCATTTTTGCACCACCCTAATTTGAGTAAAACTGAAAAAATGTGTAATCTAAGTTATATTATTAACCTTACTTTCACATTATAAGTTAAACAGATGTTATATTAAACTTTGTCTTGTCAACAATTTGGAAATTGTTTGTGTTCATTGAGATATTGTTTAAAATGTTACTTTTCAAAGGGGGTGTACTCATTTACGCTGAGCACTGTATCCATTTTTATGGCTGAGGACTACAGTTGACTTGCTAACTTTAGGACGGCAGCTGTCATGAACAGTTTTGCACTCAAGTTTCCATCAATGAACAGTTTATAACTTCAACAAAACAGACTTCATGTTAAAACTATAACGAATTTCATGGTTTCACAGTTATACTTTATGGCTCTATAGGACACTATTATAGAAGCGAGTTATTTATAATCACATTGTCTGTTATCACCCAAACGAGGATGGGTTCCCTTTTGAGTCTGGTTCCTCTCGAGGTTTCTTCCTCATGTCGTCTGAGGGAGTTTTTCCATGCCACCATCGCCACAGGCTTGCTCATTGGGGATAGACTAAAGATACTATTTTTATCCTCATGTTTAAAGTCATTAAGATTCTTTAAAGCTTCTTTGAGACAATGTCTATTGTTAAAAGCGCTATAAAAATAAACTTGACTTGAACTTGAAATACATACATAAACAAATAATATATTTAAAATCATTTACAAAACAGCAGTTAAATGATCTTTTAAACATCTCTTGAAGCTTTTTAGAGAGGAACAGTTTTTTGTTTTTTGCCAGATGGCAAATGCTGATCCATAACTTGGCACTCCTAAAGCTTATAGAAAATTGTCTTCTGCTGGTTAGAAATTTAGGAGGATGAAAATCTGTACAGGAGGATGAAGATCTGCAGACAGGCTTAGGAGACAGCCAGCTCGACAGATGAGAAAAAACATGGAAAGCTACAAAGCTTCAGGAATGCCAAAATCATGTAGTTTCTCACGTCTACAGTGGTGGACTGCTGGCATTGCAGTACTGTGCACCATAGTAACTATTCCAAGCATTAACCACAAACCAGAGGGACCGAGTCCGGGAAAACGGCATAAAAAAAATAATATAATTTTTTTTCTGTTATCTTTAAGTGCATGCTAGTCTGTCTCCAAATAAGAACCGGGTAAAAAGAGGACAGAGACAATAGCAGGCTCTCGACAAAACAGGGCAATAGGAGAACTCCTAGTCCTTTTCCTGAGATTAGATTGGAGACAGATTACCACTGGATTAAAGTGTGTCCACTCTTAATCCAAGATCATTGGTCAGCAAGATGGAAAAGACAGTTACATTTAATGAGCAAAAAAAAAAAAAAAGATTATTAATCCTAAAAAAACAAAAAACAAACAACCCACTGATGTTGAAACGAAGAAACACTGTGCTGTAATGGTAAAAATCCTCAAATTTAATTCAAAACAAAGACCAATTCATGTGCAAGATTATGATGCAATAGCTCTGTAAATTGACTCATTTCCTGTTGGTCCACTGTGTGTAGAATACAGACATGTCCTTCATTCTCGGGTGCAGGACAGAGAGCAAGGCTCACAGGCAAGAGGAAAAGGAGACTATGTATTGATCCTGTGGCTGAAGGACTGATGGAATATTAACAAGAATAAATGCTTATATTCCTGTTTAAAAAGCAACACTAAAACCAAAGGCAACAGCGAAACTTTATTGAGCAAAAGATTTAATAAATCTATTTAAAAAAAAGGTCAGTATGAGGTCTAACCCTAGTCTGACCTACTACATAATCAACTACAGCATATATTAAAAGTGACAGTGGAATCAACGAATATATGGAAGCATTTTATAGCCAAAAAACATACTTGTCACACTCAAAGTGTGACAATCACTAACCTGACTAATACAGTGTCTTGCAAAAGTATTCATCCCTTTTGGTGTTTGTCTTGTTTTGTTGCATTACAAGCTGGAATTAAAATGGATTTTTGGAGGGTTAGCACCATTTGATTTACACGACATGCCTACAACTTTAAAGGTGCAAATTGTTGTTTTATTGTGACACAAACAATAATTAAGATGAAAAAACAGAAATCTGGAGTGTGCATAGGTATTCACCCCCTTTCGTATGAAACCCCTAAATAAGAGCTGGTCCAACCAATGCACTTCATAAGTCACATAATTAGTTGATCAAGATCCACCTGTGTGCAATCAAAGTGGCACATGATCTGTCACATGATGTCCATTTAAATCAACCTGTTCTGGAAGGACCCTGACTCTGCAACACTACTAAGCAAGCAACATGAGAACCAGAGAGCCTTCAAACAGGTCAGAGACGAAGTTGTGAAGAAGTATGGATCAGGGTTGGGCTATAAAAAATATCCCAAACTTTGAATATCCTATGGAGCACCATTAAATCCATTATAGCAAAACGGAAAGAATATGGCACCACTACAAACCTGACAAGAGAAGGCCACCCACCAAAACTCACAGACCGGGTAAGGAGGGCATTAATCAGAGATGCAACAAAGACACCAAAGATAACACTGAAAGAGCTGCAAAGATTCACAGTGGAGATGGGAATATCTGTCCATAGGACCACTTTAAGCTGTACACTCCACAGAGCTTTATGGAAGAGTGGCCAAAAAAAAAAAAAAATTAATTGCTTAAGAAAACATGTTTGGAGTTTGCCCAACAGCATGTGGCCGACTCCCCAAACACATAGAAGAAGGTTCTCTGGTCAAATGAGACTAAAATTGATCTTTTTGGCCATCATGGGAAATGCCATATGTGGTGCAAACTAGTGTTGCCACCTGACCCGGTTTTTCCTGATTGTCCCGGATTTTCATGGTCTGTCCCGGAAAAAAAAAAAAAATCCGGGACACTGAATGTCCCGGTTTTTTGTACATGATGGGCAAAATGTGTATTTCAACTTGCGAGCCAGCTGAGAACCAGTTTGCTTTTCCATAGCTCGCCGTGCTAAGCGAAGCCACGTCATTACTTCGCTGTATACGTCAGTTACGTCGCTGTATACGTCAGTTATGTCGCTGTATACGTCAGTTACAGCGCTACGTTTACATAAACCTTGGTGCGAATATCAAAGCAAAAACAACACGGAAGAAGCAGCAGCAACAACAACAATAATAATAATAATGGATGACTTCGCGTTTGTACAGCTGCTGCTTCTCGTTGCTTAAAAATGGCGATCTTTCGCGGTCTTGTTATTGTTGTTGGTCTTCACAACTCCACCACCCCCCGCTGACGTAAGCGGTTCTTTCCTCTGGCCCAGCAGAGAGTTGGTGCTAGCCTGGAACCGGTTTTTCTGGCCCCAGAGCCAGTTCTTTGTCAGTGGAAACAGAAAACCCGGTTCCAAACTAAGCACTGGCCCCGAACCAGCCCTGGAACTGCTTTGGTGGAAAAGGGGCAATGGAGGATGCTTGGACTGATAAAAGAAACAGACTCTCTGTTGCAATGGTGAAGGCTGAGCTTCAAGTCAGGCTAAACTTTCAGTTGTCCTGTACTGAGTTCAAGACATTCATTGAAAATCAGCCAGGACTCATAGCAGCAGCAAAGAAAAACACCAAATATAAATGGAAGATTAGGTAAGGTTTTGGTGAATTAAATGAAATAGTGTAGTGTAGTACATACTCCTGTATGTACTGTATGTACCCAGTTATATCAGTTACATGTCCTCCTATGTATTTGTTTAGCCAAGAGCAGCAAGCAGCAGAGGCACAGGCAAGCACAAGCAAAGCACACATCACACTCTAAGCAATCAGGTAAGCTGTTTGACACTACACCTTACATTGTTACATTCGGGTATTCTTAGATACAATGAAAAATTAGATTTATTTATTTTTATTCCACATAAGCAAACAAACAGAACTTAATTATGTATTCCACTTTTACCTGTGCCCACTACTGCCCCCAGGTGTCCACAACCAAAAACTGTTGGAAATAAACCAAAATAATAAACACCTGCTATATTATGTAAAGCAATTAACTAAACAAATAACTAGCAAAAGCGTCATTTTTACTAATTAGAGCAATACAATTTCAGCGTAGAAGGGTGATTTTTGTCTTGGGTTAGATGTGCGAAAGGCCCCGTTGCTTACAAGCAAAAAGGTCGATTGGATGGTCGAAATGTCCAGGATTTTTGTCAGACACAGGTGGCAACCCTAGTGCAAACCCAACACCCTGAGAACACCATTCCTACAGTGAAGCATGGTGGTGGCAAGATCATGCTGTGGGGATGTTTTTCATCTGCAGGGGCAGGAAAGCTGGTCAGGATTGAAGGAAAGATAGATGGTACTAAATACAGGGCAATTCTGGAGGAAAACCTATTTGAGTCAGCCAGAGGTTTGAGACTGGGACGAAGGTTCCTGTTCCAGCAGGACAATGACCCTAAACATACTGCTAAAGCTACACTAGAGTGGTTTAAAAGGAAACATTTAAATGTCTTGGAATGGCCTAATCAAAACCCAGACCTCAATCCAATTGCAAATCTGTGGCATAACTTGAAGATTGCTGTACACCAACGCAACCCATCTAACTTGAAGGAGTTGGAGCAGTTTTGCCTTGAGGAATGGACAAAAAGCCCAGTGGCTAGATGTGCTAAGCTTATAGAGACACACCCCAAGAGACCTGCAGCTGTAATTGCAGCAAAAGGTGGCTCTAAAAAGTATTGACTTTGGGGGAGTGAATACCTATGCACACTCCAGATTTCTTTTTTTTTTTTCATCTTAATTACTGTTTGTGTCACAATAAAACAATCGTTTTCACCTTTAAAGTGGTAGGCATGTTGTGTAAATCAAATGGTGCTAACCCTCCAAAAATCCATTTTAATTCCAGCTTGTAATGTGATAAAAGAGGACAAACACAAAGGGGGAAGACACTGTATCTGGCACCATTTTATGCTCAACCAATCACTATTGAATGAACCATAAAATTAAAAAACAAAACAAAAACCAACCAACAAACAAAAAAGCTAACCACATGGAAGATGAGCTAAGTGACAAAAAAGTGGTTAGCTAACTATCTACATGTTTCTTTTGCACTCAGTAATCGTGAACCTGCCATATGAAAACAGGCCCAGACATGAGTGGAGTTCATCACAGGCTAACATAGATGAAACCACAAAGTACTGCACGTCATGTTTACTAAAAACATCTGCATGTTCTACAGCAATACTGGATCAACTGTAGACAGATGAGATATGTATGTAGACAGAATGTGCACAGAAATATACTTGGAAACAAACAAACAAACAAACAAACAAAAAATGGACCATAGACACTCGGACTGCATTTCTGTAGCATTTTTCATTCAATCATGGATAAATGTCATGAAATATATGTCCGAACCACAACTCTAAACAGGCTGGTCATGTAATATGATCTAAATGATCCAAAGTGTAAAACAGCTTAAACAGTTTTAAATTTAATGCTTGTTGTGATCTCGATCTGTTTGAATTGCTGCTGTATGGTCAAAAGTAGGCTCGTCTCATCTCATTATCTCTCTAGCCGCTTTATCCTGTTCTACAGGGTCGCAGGCAAGCTGGAGCCCATCCCAGCTGACTACGGGTGAAAGGCCCCTGGACAAGTCGCCAGGTCATCACAGGGCTGACACATAGACACAGACAACCATTCACACTCACATTCACACCTACGGTCAATTTAGAGTCACCAGTTAACCTAACCTGCATGTCTTTGGACTGTGGGGGAAACCGGAGCACCCGGAGGAAACCCACGCGGACACGGGGAGAACATGCAAACTCCGCACAGAAAGGCCCTTGCCGGCCACGGGGCTCGAACCCGGACCTTCTTGCTGTGAGGCGACAGTGCTAACCACTACATCACCGTGCCGCCCAAAAGTAGGCTATTTATCTAAAATAAAATTATGTTGTAGAAGAAATGGACCAAAGCACTTCATGATTGATCGACAGCTAGTGAAAATATTTGCTGGAAATTATTGCCCAATAAAGATTTTCCACAAGACATGTAAAATCTTATTAAATGGGTTTATAAACCTTTTTGGCATCAATAATCTTGATTATTCAAACTAGATGAATCATGTTGGCAGATGCTATTTGTACCCAGGTGTTAGTAAGCAACAAAACTATTTGTACCCAGGGTGGATAGCATATATATATATATATATATATATATATATATATATATATATATATATGTATGTATATGTGTGTGTGTGTATATATGTAAACAACCCAGAGATAAGACAAGCAGACACCTGCTATTTACACTCAAACACTAATCAGTTGTAAATAGACAAAATAGCTCATTTGAGTGTGAATACCTAAATAGTTTCCAGATGCCTATTCTCACCCAGGTGCAAACAGACACTCGGAATGAAGGTTCCAATGAAACCACTTGTTGCAGTTCCTATTTCTGACCACTAGGTGCAATATAACTCTCCGGAAGTGAAGTGGGGCAGTGAGCATGCTGCCTCATGACTGCACAACATCGAGAAAGGCAAGCAAATTACTGCAGTATTGGCATCTCATCTCATCTCATCTCATCTCATCTCATCTCATCTCATCTCATCTCATTATTTCTAGCAGCTTTATCCTGTTCTACAGGGTCACAGGCAAGCTGGAGCCTATCCCAGCTGACTACGGGCGAAAGGCGGGGTACACCCTGGACAAGTCGCCAGGTCATCACAGGGCTGACACATAGACACAGACAACCATTCACACTCACATTCACACCTACGGTCAATTTAGAGTCACCAGTTAACCTAACCTGCATGTCTTTGGACTGTGGGGGAAACCGGAGCACCCGGAGGAAACCCACGCGGACATGGGGAGAACATGCAAACTCCACACAGAAAGGCCCTCGCCAGCCACGGGGCTCGAACCCGGACCTTCTTGCTGTGAGGCGACAGCGCTAACCACTACACCACCGTGCCGCCCCAACCTGTATATATTGCATAAATATATCAATCTATATGGATACAGCTAACTATCATTACTTAGTCAACTATTTGCATTAACGTTAAGTAGTTTCACTCATTTATTACCACCCTGTCACTTGCCTGCCAGAGAGATGTAATCTACTCCCATCTATTTAGTTTAACTTCCAACAAGTGTAACGTTTCAGAATACTAAGGTTAGGATATGTTTAGATTTTAAAAGAAATGAACAAGAAACTTGGTCATTGTTTTCCCCTTTTACATTGAAATTTCTCGTTTAGTCACTTGTTTCATCACAGCGCCAGGGTCTGCAGTTTAATCTTGAGCTTGGGTTACGGCTGGCGTGCAGTTCGTATGTTTCATGACTCAGTTTGTTTCAAACCCAGATTTCCTACCAGCTCCTAAAAATGTGCTGGTAGTGTAAACTGCTCTAAATATAATATAATGTATTAGCTACTTTAAATGGCCCCATGACTCTGCAACGGACTGGCTGTTAATGAAAGTTATAAAAATATTCCAATGAAAGGTCTTGCTATTGGGCGGCACGGTGGTGTAGTGGTTAGCGCTGTCGCCTCACAGCAAGAAGGTCTGGGTTCGAGCCCCGGGGCCGGCGAGGGCCTTTCTGTGCGGAGTTTGCATGTTCTCCCCGTGTCTGCGTGGGTTTCCTCCGGGTGCTCCGGTTTCCCCCACAGTCCAAAGACATGCAAGTTAGGTTAACTGGTGACTCTAAATTGACCATAGGTGTGAATGTGAGTGTGAATGGTTGTCTGTGTCTATGTGTCAGCCCTGTGATGACCTGACGACTTGTCCAGGGTGTACCCCGCCTTTCTCCCGTAGTCAGCTGGGATAGGCTCCAGCTTGCCTGCAACCCTGTAGAAGGATAAAGCGGCTGGAGATGATGAGATGAGATGAGATGAGGTCTTGCTATTGATGTGCAAATAATAGAGGCCTTCACAAATAATCTACAGACAATGGCCTGTGGTCTGCTCGGGTTTAGATTGTTGTGGCTTTCTTTGGATGGGTAAAAACTAAGCACTTGCGCAAGACAGAGCAGATCACGTGGGAGAAATGAGATGGGATTGTTGTTTATCCAAGTATGGGCAGAAACATCAGTTGGGGTGTGTCTATAGCAGTAAAATTAGCTAGACACAACTCCAGACATAAGCACATTAATACAAAAAAAAAAAAAAAAACAGAGCAGGTGAAAGAGCCTGACCTGTAAATGAATAACTTCTGATGAACGGTTTGTGTTGAGCAAGTTTGCTTGAGTACACAGTCTTGAATGACACTAATACAAATCCAGCCACCTTAGGTGGCACGTCAAAGATTTCCATATTATAAGCTTTGTTCAGATGTTTAGACACGGACATTGAACACATCTGAAAAATCAAAGTAGTGGAAAGTAATAGAGAACCAGTACCTTACCTGTATATGATGCCTTTGGAGTGGAGGAACATAAGAGCAGAGGTGATTTCAGCAGCGTAGAACCGTGCTCGGGCCTCCTCGAACCGTCGAGACTTCTGGATGTGAAACATGAGATCGCCCCCATTCACAAACTCCATGACAAAGAACAAACGGTCCTAGCAATGAAAGAGATCAATGCAGGAACATGTAACAAGTGGTATTTATTTATTTATTTATTTATAGAATCCTGTTTACCTTGACACATATATAATCAAAGAGAACGCTATTGTTTAAAATCAATAAGCAACTTAAATGCCGTATTCATGGCTTTGATTAATGATTAAAAAAAGTTTGGTCTTTTTATGTGCTGTAACTACTGCCTTACAATAAATGTAACAAAATGAATCTATGATTATCATTAAAGACTTAAGATATGATAATCGCTTTGGTGTATTTGTCTTAATATGGTTTGACAATTTGACAGCAGAGATAGAAATATTTACAAATCATTATGTCAGTTTCTCAGTCCTTTAACTTCCTCAACAGTGGCACAGGCTAGAACAGGCATGCTGAAGTTATCTTTGGTATGCAGAGTGCGTCACATGCTGTTTCCCAAGAAGAGAGCTATTTTATACCAGCTTGCACTGAAAATGTATAATGTGCTGCCATCTACTGATTGAATGTGGCTGTCTACTGCTTACTATGCAGGGCACACAAGAGCACATCCCATTTAAAAAAATAATAAATACATAAATAAATATCTCCAATAGAATTGCTGTGGTTGCCAGTAGAAGTCACTATTAATAAGGACCTACCTTTACTTACAGAACTACTCCAGTGTTTTTTCAGCCCAAATCTACTGTATTTACCCTGGACAAGAGTCTCAATGATCTTCAATGGAATGACAAACAAGACCGTCAATGATGGCGTAGCTCACTCCGGCCCTGCCTAGTCCAGAAGGAACAATCTAAATTGGGCCACCTTGCGCAATAAATGCTGCAAGCTATATACACCATATACAAGCTATATATAGAAGCTAGATACACCCTAGGAATCCCTACCTATTTACCAGAAAGAATCCAAAATGGCGAGGAATTGACTGAGAAGAAGCGATTTTTGTTGAACTGCTCATTAAGGCTTAATTAGTCCATAACTTCATTAATAATTGTAATTAAGCAAATCTGGGTAGAAGTCATATGCATCCTAGGTACCCCTACCTTCATGCCAGAAAGACTCAAAATCGGTGAAGAATTGAAGGAGAAGAAGCTATTTGTGTGGAAACTGCTCGTTAGAGCTTAATTACCCCATATCTTCATTATTAATTGCAATTATGCAAATTTGGGTAGAAGCCATATGCACCCCAGGCAGACCTACCTTCCTGCCAAAAAGAATAAAAATCGGTGAAGAATTGAGAGAGAAGAAGCGATTTTCATTTTTGAAATGTGGACAACGCAGGATGGACGACGGACAACACATGATCGGATAAGCTAATAAACCATAAACCCATTTACTCTTCGAATGGATACACTACACACGTTTCAGTCTGATAGTATGTAGAAATGACAAAAATGCTTGTTACCTATGCAACTGTAGTTAAGCAAACGCCGGATAACTGCCAAGGACTCAGAGCATGCATGATAAAACCTTCAACAAAGTCATAAAGTGAACATACAACAGCGCATTTGAGATGAATATTGTTGTCAAAATATCACTGTATCAAGCTACTACACATCACTCCTGCTGCGTGGTGAGAAACCAGTGATGCAGACTCCTTCTGCTGTCCAGACCTGCGATCCATCCATCCATCTGCTCTACTTCTGCTTGGAGTCTCCTACACCTGAAATTCACTCCTGGCTGCTGAGGATAGCCCCGCATGAATTGCCTAGATATGACCATATCAGTAGTTGATGGGAGTTTTTCCTTGTCACCATGTCACTGGTTTGCTCATTAGGGATAAAGTTAAATCTATATCCAGATTTCTGTAAAGCTGCTTTGTGACAATGTCCATTACAGAGAGTGCTATATCAATAAACTTGAAACTAGACCCTGGCCTAAAGGTTAGAGAAGCAGCTTTGGGAACCAAAAGGTTGCTGGTTCAATTCCCTGGACCAGCAGGAATGGCTGAAGTGTCCTTAAGCCTCACCCCCAACTGCTCCCCAGGAAGCTTTGGGTATGTTGTACGTCACTCTGGATAAGAGCGTCTGCTAAATGCCTCTAATGTAACTAACTGAATTGCATTGTTGTTCCCTGGAACCTTCTGCCCCACAAGAAGGCATGCAAGCTAGGAACCCAACTCAACTAATAGCCAAGGTTTAAAATACACTCACATGCAACAAGGAAGAGATGAACACTTTACACTATTACACCGTTATTGCCAAATGATTAGTCATCAGACAGTGGAAACAGATGTGCATCTCTGACCAAATTTATCAAGTATCTTCAGTTTTAAATGCTTCAAAGGAAACAGCATGATAATGATCTGCAAATTATGCAAACTAAAACTTTTGGTGATATCAGCATTTCACAGCTCAACATCCAACCTGCGGAAAAATGTTCATGTAAGCCATTAGCTAGCCAAGTGAGATAGACTAGCAAGCCAGATCTTTTGATGTTTTAGAGAATGAAAACTCTGTAGCAAACTTAAGATACTACTTTGACAGTCTGTAGCGACTGCCTGTTGTGTTAAATAAATTTAAGTGCGTCTATGGCTAATAGGTAATGCTCAGGATATGTGGCAAGAAATATGTAGGAATTAATTTGCTAGCTAGATACCAAGCCTAGCAAGCTACTGAAACTCCAACATACCAGGTAATCTTACCATTCTTTAAATACTGTTGATAATGGAGGTCTCAGCATGCATTACATAAGAAGGAGGGGTGAAATAGAACCATCGTCAATGTTGAAATACAAGGTATAACATTTTACTGTACTGCTCGAAAGTTGGATAAACGTACATACAGTTGTGGTCAGAAGTTTACATACAGTGACATGAATGTCATCTTGGATATGAATGTCATGGCAATATTTGGGCTTTCAGTAATTTCTTTGAACTGTTCTTTTTCTGTGGCAGAATGATTGTGCAATATACATCTTTAATTAAAAAACTCAAATTTGGTACACAAGTTTCAATTTTCTTTGGGTTTTCTGAAATCAACACAGGGTCAAAATTATACATACATGGTCAAAAATTTACATACGCTCACTTAGATTATTAATTCAGAGGTGCTGAAACTTCCAAAATGTTTCTTATCTTGCCAAGGCCAAGGTCTCTTAACTTCCTGTTAGTGATCATGATTGACTACAGCTGGTAGCTTCTCTGTGCCTTCATAAAAAGGGTTTGTTTACAGTAGTCATTGGATTGACCAACACACTGTAAAATGGGAAAGTCCAAGGAGCTCAGTGCAGACCTGAGAAAGAGGATCACAGATATACACAATTCTGGAATGTCTCTTGGAGCCATATCTAAACAACTGCAAATTCCAAGATCAGTTCAAACAATTGTATCCAAATTATTGTGAGGTGTAGTCACTTTGCCAAGCCACTTTGCTTCAAGAAAACCCAAACTGTCACCCTCAGCTGAAAGGAAATTGGATTGGATGGTCAGGAACAACCTGGGAACCACCATGGCACAGCCCTGCCATGAACTGGAAGCCGATGGATCACTGTCTACAGTTCAGGGAGTTTTACATCATGGACTAAGAAGCTGCTATCCAAGAAATAACTCCCTGCTCCAAAATTGACACCTTCAAGCTTAAAGTTTGAAGCTGACTACACAGACAAAGAAAAAGCCTTCTGGAGGAAAGCTGTATGGTCAGATGAGACAAAGATTGAGTTGTTTGGCCACAGTGACCACCATGTACAGATGGTGGTCACTGTACCACTGTACCAGCTGGTGGTGGTGGTAGGATCATCATGTTCTGGGGCCATTTTGCTGCCAGTGGAACTGGTTCATTGCACAAAGTGAATGGAATAATGAAGAAGGAGGATGACCTCAGAATTCTTCAGCATAAACCATCAGAAACTTGAACAAGACTTGGGACTTACAACAGGACAATGAACCCAAACACGCATCAGAGCTGGTTGTGGAGAATAAAGCAGGCTAACATTAAGCTTAAAACAAGTCCTGACGGGCGGTGTAGTGGTTAGCGCTGTCGCCTCACAGCAAGAAGGTCCTGGGTTCGAGCCCCAGGGCTGGCGAGGGCCTTTCTGTGCGGAGTTTGCATGTTCTCCCCGTGTCCGCGTGGGTTTCCTCCGGGTGCTCCGGTTTCCCCCACAGTCCAAAGACATGCAGGTTAGGTTAACTGGTGACTCTAAATTGACCGTAGGTGTGAATGTGAGTGTGAATGGTTGTCTGTGTCTATGTGTCAGCCCTGTGATGACCTGGCGACTTGTCCAGGGTGTACCCCACCTTTCGCCCATAGTCAGCTGGGATAGGCTCCAGCTTGCCTGCGACCCTGTAGAAGGATAAAGCGGCTAGAGATAATGAGATGAGATGAGAGACAAGTCCTGACTTCAACCCTATTGAAAATATATGGACCGTGCTTGTAAGTCAAGTCCATGCCAAGAAAAACAAAAATAAATAATTGAACTCTACCAATTCCACCATGAAGAGTCGTGAAATATCCAACCAGAATTCTGCCAGAAGCTTGTTCATGGTAAATAAATATGTTTGGTCAAGGTGAATCTTGCGAAGAGACATTTTACCCAAATATTAGGTGTGCTATATGTATATTTTTGACCCTGTATGTATAATTTTGACCCTGTGTTGATTTCAGAAAACCCAAAGAAAATTAAAACTTGTGCACCAAATTCGAGTGTTTTTTTTTAATTAAAGATGTATGCTGTACCATCATTCTGCCACAAAAAAAGAACAGTTCAAAGAAATTACTGAAAGCCCAAATATTGCCATGACATTCATATCCAAGATGACATTCATGTCACTGTATGTAAACTTCTGACCACAACTGTAAGAACAGCTTTTGTAGTTGATCACTAGACCTTATTAGATTAGATTAGATTAGATTAGATTACATAGAACTTTATTGATCCCTTTGGGTGGGTTCCCTCAGGGAAATTAAAATTCCAGCAGCATCATTACAGGATAAACAGAGAATAGTAAATAGAGAAAACTTCTAGATAAATTAAATTAAATTAAATTAAGTATTTACATATACAAATATACAAAAAAAGAATAAGATATAAGATATCTTATTACAGACTAGCGGTTGCAGTTTTGAATTCACAAGAAAAAGGGCATAATGACTATTACTTTGTTTCTAAATTGCTATCTATCTATGAATGAGGGTCACAGCATTGCATGAGTTTAGTACTTTACAACATAAATACACTCAATTCAATTCATCAGCTAATTCTCAAGCTGACTGTGATGCATTAATGTAGGGAAAATCTCTGTCGGACAGTGGGACAGTAATGTGGTAGGACCCAAAATATGACACTCGCTTTTGGCACTCACAGTAGTCTGAAAACAGCAGTACAGGTGTGTGAGGTATGGGTGATGGCAGGCCAGAGCCAACACTCGCTTCTCGATCATGGTGGACTCCACATCATCATCTTGGAGTATAACATCTTTCTTCAGCATCTTCACTGCATACACTTGTTCTAAATCACTGTTCAAGCGAGCCAGCATCACCTGTACACGTGTGCACACACAAAGTCAAATACACTGGGTTTCAATGGAAGCAAAGATCAATACTCATTGAACAACAGGCATGTTGTGTCCTGCCTGGATAGAAATCAAGTATACCATACACTGAGAGGCTCCGGTTGAAATTATGGATTCTCTTCAGTGACTTGCATAGTACTATTTTCTGAGGGGTGGAGCCCTGAAGAAAATATTACTATGCCAGTCACTGAAGAGAATCCATAATTACCAGTTTAAAGTAACGTAATAAAGTAATGGTTTAATTACCATAATTACAGTTTTTTAAGATTGAATCTTGGCATAAACTCACTGGAGGCAGCCATGTTTGTTGTTTATGTTGGCACGACCTTCAATCTGCGCATGTACAATGCACCATGCTATCGCCTGCCTCACTAGGCATGATCATGATACGTAGATCTACACACACAGAAATGCGACTGTGACTCAAGTCGGCCATATAGCTTGAAATTGTGACTGACTCACACCATATTCTTTTTTTTTTATTTTTGATGTCACGAGATACATTGCTTAATCAATGGTGGAACTATTTTATGTCATATGAGCCATTCTTGGCCAATCCCTGCACAGGAATTTTTTAATGAGGGATATAAAAAATATCTGAATGTTTATGCATGGCTTGTTCATATGATGACTGAGAAATCTCCCAAAGGGGCGGAACCTCATAACCAACTCCCAGTCAATAAAACACTACTGAACATGTCTGACATGTCAAACTTAAAGCTAGACTGCGTTTCAATTTCATAAAATCAGTGAAACTTAGTTCCTTCTGAAATTTGGTCATTGTGATATATGTTTATTTCTGCAATATCTAAAAAACAAAACAAAACAGGCCATTCTGTGGCTGGGAAGTTATTTAATTTGAGGGGATTCCTGAGCAAATAATGTGCATGAAATCACTCGCTTCGCACAGTCAGGCAAACAAAGGAAGTCCGTCTGCGTATGCACAGGTTTAACAACTTCTTCTTTTCCTTCTTCTTTTGGGTTTTACAGCAGCTGGCATCCAGTGTTGCATTACTGCCATCTACAGGTTTACCTTGAGCATGCACTGACAGTTACATCATTCTGTTGCTAAACGAACAGCTGATCACACCGAGGTGCTCGCTGACCGCCGATATTTATTAGTTTGATCCTCTGTTTCCTTTCCTTTGCAACATAATGTCTTTTCTTCTCACTTTCCATTACTGTAGTTAGTCTTTCACGTTTCATTCGCGGCCTCTATTTTTCTCTCCTGTTTCAAATTTGTATCCCATAATGCCTTGCGCAAACAGGGAAAGCCCACCATATGATACATGATGTAGTATCTTGAATTGGGTCATGGTGAAGCAGGAAAAAATAGTGGAGAATTTAGGGCCATGTGGCCCTAAATTCATTAATTGTTCTATTAAAAAAAAAAAACAACTAATAAAATTGGAAGTTTGTGATTCGAATTCAGTAGCTTTCAGTCCACTAAACAAAAATAACTGGGTGTCAGGGAAACTTCCTTTTATGACCTATAACCTCACGAACGAGGTATTATAGCACTTGAATATTATCTGCAGAACCGCTCGGAGGATGAGAACCCCCCAAATACCTTCATCTGTGATTTGGCATCATCTATCCTCAGACTAAATTTCTTTTCCTTCCACCAGGGAGAGTATTACCTCCAAGTTAAAGGCACAAGTATGGGGAGTAACTTTGCCCCCAGCTATGCTAATTTGTATGTGGGATTTTTTGAACAACAGTTTATTTTCAATGAGGACAGAAATCCGTTTTACAGTAACATCATCAGATATTTTAGATATTTAGATGATGTTCTTTGTGTTTTTAAAGGGTCTCAAAATGAGCTGAATGAATTTACCACATATTTGAACAAAATGAGCCCTGACCTGAAATTCACTGTGGAGTTTGACTCTAAACGTGTGCATTTCTTAGATATGTGGATTAGACTAGAAGATGGGAAACTGACCACAACCCTCTACCGAAAGGAAACGGACCGCAATTCTTTCCTGTTGGCAAGCAGCTCACATCCTAGTGCCCTAAAAAACGGACTGCCCAAGAGTCAGTTCTACAGACTCAGACGGATCTGTCACTCTACTGAAGAATATGAGGAGAATGCATTAGAAATGAAACAAAGATTTTTGGCTAGGGGTTATTCCATTAAGATTGTTGAGGAGGCATACAACATTGCCCTGTCCACGCCACGGCCATATCTTCTGAAAAAAAGTGTTAAAAAAGATAAAAAGTTTTCAGTTTCTTGCATTACTACTTTTACTCCAAAATCCTACATAATTAAAAACACAGTCATGAAATATTGGCATTTAATATGTGATGATCCTTCACTCCAGGGTAAATTTAAGGACCCCCCGTTGTTTGTCTCCAGACGGGGTCCCAACCTCAGGAATAAGCTTGTTAAAGCATGTATAAGATCTGCTCCTGCTCAAACACTCTTAGCACCCCTGAGGGATGGTAACTACCCCTGTGGCAACTGTGCCCAATGTAACAGTACATATAAGACTCATACTTTTAAACATCCCAGGTCTGGTAAAAGTTACAATGTGAAGGGTTTTATTACATGCAATATAAAGAATGTTGTTTATCTGTTAAGATGTCCCTGTGATAAGGTCTATGTGGGAAAAACTACACGTAGCTTAAAACAAAGGATCAGCGAACATAAGAGTTCGATTAGATGGGTTGATCTTAATTACCCTGTGGCTTGTCACTTTGTAGAGTGTGCCCACCCTGTTTCTTCCCTACGGTTTCAGGGAATTGAGCAAGTTAAATTGTTAAGGGGTGGGAACATTGATAAAGTGCTATGTCAAAGGGAATTGTTTTGGATCCATACATTGGATGCCCTACAACCCAAAGGGTTAAATGTAGATTTTGACATGAGTGTTATGTTATGATTGGAGGTATACCATTTGTTAAGTCTTGAAACTGCAGTTTATGAAGTTCTTGCTGATGTTTATGCAGTTATCTTGAACTTACACTTGCTTATATGTGTGTGTGTGTGTGTGTGTGTACTTAAGTTTGTATGTAAAAATATGTTTTTGTGGTGGGTAATTTTATTGGTGCATTTGGGGTCAATTTAATGCTAGCTACCTTGGGTAGAGGAAATATGAAACCAGGAAGAACAGAAAAACTACAACTCCCACACTTGGACTACAACTCATCTGTGTAGGTGTGACTGAGCACCTTAATAAATCTTAATTGATTAGTTTGTTGTATGCTCCATCTGTTTGTGCCCTGAGGAAGGTCTCTGACCAAAAGCTTGGCAATTTAATGAATAAAAGGATCTAAGTGTGCAGACATTTTTTCTTGTTTTAACAGTCTTTTGGTTTTGTTTTGCACCTTTTCATCGTGAGTGCGGTGTGATTCGTTTAAATGACCTATACTTGAAAAATCTGAAAGGCAGTCTACCTTTAAACATGTCTGTGTTAGTCAGACTCACAAAGTTTGCAGTAATCAGCCAGTAACTAAATCCATAATGTTTTACACTACTAGCATGGCTATTTTATCATTGTACAGTAATTGGTAAATATAGTAAATAAACAGTAAGAATAAAGTTATGTTAGATTACCTGCATTTGATTTTTGATAATTTATAGGTCTATGTGTCTAGCTGTCACTACCTTTTTAGTGAAATTCAGCTAACTAGTTAGCAGCTTAGCTGCTTTTTAACACGACATGACAGACACTAATTTTTTTTTACCTGATTTTGGAAAAAGTCTGATGTTCTTACTTATCAGGAGTGACTAAGAATTAAATAGGAAGTCAGACCAACAGATAAAACAAACCACACACAGACATGTACTTCAATAATAGACACCTGTGCTTCTCCTATTTTAAAAACCACCAGCCACTACTAGTTATGATATATTATTACATGAGAAAACACAAACACTTTAAGAGAGGAACAGAAATAAATCACACAATCCAGATCAGAAATATGTGGATGAGTGAGGTTGTCTGGATATAGTTCAACAAGGCCAATATATGAAAAATAATCATTAATTATTAATTAATGATCATACTATTCACTTCAAAATAAAGTTATGATGTTTTCTGTATTCTAAAGTATATAAATGTATAGCATTTAATGGCGGCATGGTGGTGTTGTGGTTGGCACTGTCGCCTCACAGCAAGAAGGTTCCGGGTTCAAACCCAGCGGCCGGCGAGGGCCTTTCTGTATGGAGTTTGCATGTTCTCCCCGTGCCTGCGTGGGTTTCCTCCGGGTGCTCCGGTTTCCCCCACAGTCCAAAGACATGCAGTTAGGTTAACGCGGGGTGGCCTTGGGCTGAAGTGCCCTTGAGCAAGGTACCTGACCCCTGACTGCTCCCCGGGCGCTCTGGTGTGGCTGCCCACTGCTCTGAGTGTGTGTGTGTGCGTGCGTTCACTGTTTCAGATGGGTTAAATGCAGAGGATGAATTTCACTGTGCTTGAAGTGTGCATGTGACGAATAAAGGTTTCTTCTTCTTCATTTGTACATAAATGTGGACCAGTATTGTGTTGTCTGGGTGTAGATCTTCAAAAGTACCTCAACCTCTTTCATATAAATATCTATGCGCTAACATTCTCCTTGACATGTCTCTTGATGTGTCTGTTATACATCTGCCAGATATCATACAGTGCTCTGCACAGTTATTGGCACCCCTTGTAAAGATTAGTAAAAAGGGTTTTAAAAAAAACCCTTGCGTTTTTGTTGAAAATTATTATTTCTTGATGAGTTATTTGTTTTTCTCTGAATAAATTTATTTCAAGTAAAGGCTGGATTTTTATCATTTTTTTTCAGAGTGAGATGGAGCTATTTCACTAAAAGGTGGATTTTTTTCTAACTCTTTTTAGTAGTCTTTACAAGGGGTGCCAATCATCAAGGCACTGTACGCCTTATTCAAATCAGGCCTGGAAAGGGTAACAAAACTTCTTGGATTGGTGTTTGGTAATATGATGCACCATCAATTTATTTTTCTCTTAAATTCTTTTTTTTTGTTAATCTGTTAAATAGCACTGTGTAAAGGTAGTGTGCCTCACCTTGCCAAAGCTGCCTTTTCCCAGGACCTGTAGGAATGTAAAATCCTCAAGCCCCACCTTCATCCTCTCTTCTTGAGCCACCTCAGACCGTCCTTGACTTCTAATACTCGAACTTGAAGACTTCACTGAGGACGTGCTTATCTGTAAGAAAGGCAATAGACACACACACGGACTTACTTGATATGTTTTCGTGGTCCAATGTTGGCTGTTCTTTTCACAATACAGCTGATGTCGTACCTGGGAGTTGTGTTTGCTGAGTCTGCCTGCCTCTAAGCCAATTTCTGCCAACTTGCTAGCCAGCTCTGCACTGTTCACCCCACAATTGGGAGCAACGTTTTGCTCGCAGCGAATGTGCACATTCATCTTACAACCTGAACATAAATTACAAATGCTTTACTTACACACACTGCTCTTTGAAGTATACACTCTCGGAAAATAAAGTACATTATTGTACCTATAGGGGTACAGCAGCTTGTCACTGAGGCAGTACCCTCTAAAAGTACTTATTCGTACCCTTTATATACTGCTTGGGAACATATATATGCCGTTTAGGCCCTAAAAAGGTACACGTAGTTACCTTGAGGTCCAATAGTGAGCCCTAGGGGGTACATTAGTGTAGATCGTACCTTGGGGGACATAAATGGACTCCTACTGTGCCCCTATTTCTGATAGTGTATGTGAAATCATAGTGCATGCATATGAAGGACTTAATAAAGAAATGAAGAGAGATAAGCATATGTAAAACATTTTTTTTGAAGGGTGCCTACATTGAGCCTTCATAACACAGTCACATGCAGTGCATAAACAGTTTATACTGTAAGGGGGTGGATAAGGTTTCATAGTGGCCAAGCAAGTAGCGTTGCCACCTCACAGCTGCAAAGTCTCTGGTTTGATACATTTACATTTATCATATTTGTCAGATGCTCTTATCCAGAGTGATTTACATTCAGCTCATTGATACAACTGACAATAGTTGAGGGTTAAGGGCCTTAAATTAAGTGGCAGATTTGAACTCATGACCTTCAGATCAGAAGGCCAGCATCTTAATCAGTGAGCTATCACAGGTTCTCTGGGTTCTTCCCACGTCTCAAAAACATGCCAGTAGGTGGATTGGCTAATATACACACACACACACACACACATAGATAGATAGATAGATAGATAGATAGATAGATAGATAGATAGATAGATAGATAGATAGATAGATAGATAGTATGATAGGGGTGGCACAGTGGTGTAGTGGTTGTCACTGTCGCCTCACAGCAAAAAGGTTCTAGGTTTGAGCCCAGTGGCCGACGGGGGCCTTTCTGTATGGAGTTTGCATGTTCTCCCTGTGTCTGTGTGGGTTTCCTTCGGGTGCTCTGGTTTCCCCCACAGTCCAAAGACATGCAGGTTAGGCTAATTGGCGGCTCTAAATTGACTGTAGGTGTGAATGTGAGTGTGAATGGTTGTTTGTCTCTATGTGTCAGCCCTGCGATGATCTGGTGACTTGTCCAGGGTGTACCTTGCTTCTCGCCCATAGTCAGCTGGGCTCCAGCTTGCCCTTGACCCTGCACAGGATAAGCGGTTACGGATAATGGATGGATATAGTATGATATGAATGAGTGTATGAAAGTGCATGCGTATGGTGTACTGACTTCCCTTTGGTTGTATTCCTGCCTCATGACCATCCAATGTCATAAATGTGTTGTTAGTAAAATCCATCCATCCATCCATTATCTGTAGCTGCTTATCCTGTTCTACAGGGTCGCAGGCAAGCTGGAGCCTATCCCAGCTGACTATGGGCGAGTGGCGGGGTACACCCTGGACAAGTCACCAGGTCATCTAGGCTGACACATAGAGACAAACAACGACTCACATTCACACCTACAGTCAATTTAGAGCCACCAATTAGCCTAACCTGCATGTCTTTGGACTGTGGGGGAAACCAGAGCACCTGGAGGAAACCACGCAGACACGGGGAGAACATGTAAATTCCACACAGAAAAGGCCCTCACCGGCCCTTGGGCTCGAACCCAGGACCTTCTTGCTGTGAGGCGACAGTGCTAAACACTACACCACCATGCCAGTAAAATATGAACTAATAATTTGCAAAAAAAGGATAAACAATTATAGTAATAAATAGTATTAGTTGACCCCCAATTATACTTGTTCCCTCTTCTCTCTTTCATATAAAGACAAAGTCACATAAAACCTCACAAGCTTTGACATAAACCTTTCATAAACTCAGCACTGTTTTTATATAATATTTACACAGTGCTTATGAACGTGCTATAAAGGTCCTATGGAGGTATTGTACCTTTCAAATAAAGTGTTATTGAATCTGGACATGCATTGCGTTATGCTTACCTTTGCATTGAAGACCCTGTTTCACCAGACCATACAGGAGTGATCCACAGTGGTTACAGTAAGTGGGCACTTTATAATTGTGCACATGAAATCGATGAGGTACGTTGATGCTAAAACCTTGACTGGCACCCTATGAGAACGAAAGGACTTATGTTGTGAATGTAAGACTTTTAATGATTATATACTGCAGATGGTTCACAAATTGTGCTTTCCTCACGCTATGGCGATAAAATATGCTTATGGGGAGAGCAGAAAATTTTAATAAATTACAGAAAAAACTGATTCATACCCCATTTGCTGTTTTCTTCATCTTTGGACACTCACTAACAACTAGATGGTGGCATTTCTTATGGACCACACAGGTGCATACTGACATATTGAAACAAAAAATGATAAGAGTTAGAAATCAAAGCTTAATGGCAATGTTTTCCTGATCCTACAGTGGTGCTTGAAAGTTTGTGATCCCTTATTAATTTTCTATATTTCTGTATAAATATGACCTAAAACATCATCAGATTTTCACACAAGTCGTAAAAGTAGATAACCAGAACCCAGTTAAACAAATGACACAAAACATTATACTTGGTCAGTTATTTATTGAAGAGTATGATCCAATATTACACATCTGTGAGTGGAAAACGTATGTGAACCTTTAGGATTAGTTAAATTGAAGCTGAAATGACAGTTGGATGTACGTGAACCTTAGCTTTCAGATTCCCTTGTACAACAATAACTGCAACTAAACATTTCCAGTAACTGTCGATCAGTCCTGCATATCAGCTTGAAAGAATTTTAGCCCATTGCTCTGTACAAAACAGCTTCAATTCTGGGATGATGGTAGGTTTCCTCACATGAACTGCTTGCATAACATTTCTATTCGATTAAGATGAGGACTTTGACTTGGCCATTGCAAGACATTAACTTTATTCTTCTTTAACCATTCTTTGGTAGAACGACTTATGTGTTTGGGGTCGTTGTCTTGCTGCATGACCCACTTTCTCTTGAGATTCAGTTCATGGGCAGACGTCATGATATTTTCCATTAGAATTTGCTGTTATAATTCAGAATTCATTGTTCCATCAATGATAGCAAGCTGTCGTGTTCCAGATGTAGCAAAACAGGCCCGAACCATGATACTACCACCTCCATGTTTCACAGACGGGATAAGGTTCTTATGCTGGAATGAAACATGATGCTTTTCATTTAAACCAAAAAGCTCTATTTTGGTCTGACCATTAACAAAATTTCTCCACTAGCCTTTTGGCTTGTCCTTGTGCTCTTTAGCAAACTGTAGTCAGACAGCAATGTTCTTTTTGGAGAGCAATAGATTTCCCCTTGTAACCCTGCCATGCACACCATTGTTGTTCAGTGTTAGCCAATGTGAGAGAGGCCTTTAGTTGCTTAGAAAGTATCCTGCATTCTTGTGAGACCTCACAGACTATTACACGCCTTACTCTTGGAGGGGTCTTTATTGGTCGTCCATTCCTGTGGAGGGTCATGGTGATCTTGAATTTCCTCCATCTATCTGACTGTGGATTGGTGGAGTCTAAACTCTAGAGACTGTTTTATAATCTCTTCCAGTCTGGTGAGCTTCAGCAACTCTTTTTTCTAAGGTTCTCAGAAATCTCCTTTGCTCATGCAGTGATACACTTCCACAAACATGTATTATGAAGCTGAGACTTTGATAGATCCCTGTTCTTTAAATAAAACATGGCCCCCAATCACACCTGATGGTCATCCCATTAATTGAAAACACCAGACTAATTTCACCTTCAAATTAACTGCTAATCCTAGAGTTTCACATACTTTTGCCACTCACAGATGTGTAATATTGGATCATTTTTCTCAATAAATAAATGACCAAGTATAATATTTTCATCTCTTTTGTTGAATTGGGTTATATTTATCTACTTTTAGGACTTTTGAAAATCGGATGATGTTTTCGATCATATTTACAAAATATACAAATATACAAAATTCCAAAGGCTTCACAAACTTTCAAGTACCACTGTAGGTCTATTCTAGCTTGAGAGATTTTTTTTTGCAATAAAAACCAGTGTGTTAAAGTATTTTAACAACCTGAGCAATTCTGAAGGTGCTTACCTTGACACTGGTAACCCTGCTTTCCGAAAACTCCCCTGGAGAGAGAGTGTAGATAAACATTCAGGATTTCTGAGGTTAAAGTGAGATTACAAATTTAAATCACTGTCTAAATTACAACATAGTGGAGTTTTTACTTGGCGGAGTTTGACTTAACCAGTCAAACACACTGATGCCGTAATGGGGAAATTACGAAGTGCAAGGTTTTCATTGTCACTGTCATATTTTTATCGATGTTTTAAGCATATTTTTGTCAATTATAATCAATACATTTACATATGTATTCATGTATATGTAATGTTTATATCAATATATTCATATATACTGTTTTTCTTTTGTTAATTTGCATTAAATGCTGCATTTCTCAACTAACAACCAAACCAGACTCACTGAGCACTTTATTAGGAACACCTGTACACCTGCACATTCATGCAATTATTTAATCAGCCAATCATGTGGCAGCAGTGTAATGCATAAAATCATGCAAATACGGACCAGCAGCTTCAGGTAATGTTCACATCAACCATCAGAATAGGTGTGTATGTGTGGGGGGGATATCTCATATGATACTGTATCTCATCTCTCTGTGTTGATAAAAGTGGAGATGGATGATACAAATAGATAAACAAACAAGCTACAGTGGGGCAAAAAAGTATTTAGTCAGTCACCAATTGTGCAAGTTCTCCCACTTAAAAAGATGAGAGAGGCCTGTAAGTTTAATCATAGGTATACCTCAACTATGAGAGCCAAAATGAGAAAAAAAAAAATCCAGAAAATCACACTGTCTGATTTTTAAAGAATTTATTTGCAAGTTATGGTGGAAAATAAGTATTTGGTCAATAACAAAAGTTCATCTCAATACTTTGCCAACAAAGGGTATATAACAATGACAGAGGTCAAATGTTTTCTGTAAGTCTTCACAAGGTTTTCACACACTGTTGCTGGTATTTTGGCCCATTCCTCCATGCAGATCTCCTCTAGAGCAGTGATGTTTTGGGGCCGTTGCTGGGCAACATGGACTTTCAACTCCCTCCAAAGATTTTCTATGGGGTTGAGATCTGGAGACTGGCTAGGCCACTCCAGGACCTTGAAATGCTTCTTACGAAGCCACTCCTTCGTTGCCCGGGCGGTGTGTTTGGGATCATTGTCATGCTGAAAGACCCAGCCACGTTTCATCTTTAATGGCCTTGCTGATGGAAGGTTTTCACTCAAAATCTCACGATACATGGCCCCATTCATTCTTTCCTTTACACGGATCAGTCATCCTGGTCCCTTTGCAGAAAAACAGCCCCAAAGCATGATGTTTCCACCCCCATGCTTCACAGTAGGTATGGTGTTCTTTGGATGCAACTCGGCATTCTTTCTCCTCCAAACACGACAAGTTGAGTTTTTACCAAAAAGTTCTATTTTGGTTTCATCTGACCATATGACATTCTCCCAATCCTCTTCTGGATCATCCAAATGCTCTCTAGCAAACTTCAGATGGGCCTGGACATGTACTGGCTTCAGCAGGGGGACACGTCTGGCACTGCAGGATTTGAGTCCCTGGCGGCGTAGTGTGTTACTGATGGTAGCCTTTGTTACTTTGGTCCCAGCTCTCTGCAGGTCATTCACTAGGTCCCCCGTGTTGTTCTGGGATTTTTGCTCACCGTTCTTGTGATCATTTTGACCCCACGGGGTGAGATCTTGCGTGGAGCCCCAGATCGAGGGAGATTATCAGTGGTCTTGTATGTCTTCCATTTTCTAATAATTGCTCCCACAGTTGATTTCTTCACACCAAGCTGTTTACCTATTGCAGATACAGTCTTCTCAGCCTGGTGCAGGTCTACAATTTTGTTTCTGGTGTCCTTTGACAGCTCTTTGGTCTTGGCCATAGTGGAGTTTGGAGTGTGACTGTTTGAGGTTGTGGACAGGTGTCTTTTATACTGATAACGAGTTCAAACAGGTGCCATTAATACAGGTTACGAGTGGAGGACAGAGGAGCCTCTTAAAGAAGAAGTTACAGGTCTGTGAGAGCCAGAAATCTTGCTTGTTTGTAGGTGACCAAATACTTATTTTACCGAGGAATTTACCAATTAATTCATTAAAAATCCTACAATGTGATTTCCTGGATTCTTTCCCCCCATTCTGTCTCTCATAGTTGAAGTGTACCTATGATGAAAATTACAGGCCTCTCTCATCTTTTTAAGTGGGAGAACTTGCACAATTGGTGGCTGACTAAATACTTTTTTGCCCCACTGTAACTTCAGAATGATATAACAGCTTAAAAAAACACAAGGTCATGAGTTAAGATCAGAACAGAAATACAAGTGGCTTACATTACAGTCATTTAGCAGATGCTCTTATCCAGAGCGGTGTACAACATACCCAGAGCAGTCTGGGGAGCAGCTGGGGATTAGGTGCCTTGCTCAAGGGCACTTAAGCCATTCCTACTGGTCCAGCGACTTAAACCGGCAACCTTTTGGTCTCAAATCTGCTTCTCTTACCATTAGGTCATGGCTTAACTAAGAATACTTTGTCCTACTAAGTTCTAAATAGCTTTTCCCAATTCAGTGATCTGCACCCTTATTATTACTGATTCCATTGACTGATCAACGTAACACACAGAAAGAAAGTATGCCATCTCCCCAGTTAATGGGAATATGAGCATTTATACTCTTGCAGGGGTTCTCAAATTTTGTGAAGCCAGGGAACCCTTTACCTATTAAAGGTCCCATGGCATGAAATTTTCACTTTCTGAGGTTTTTTAACGTTAAAATGAGTTCCTCTGACCTTCTTAAGTCACCCCAGTGGCTAGAAATTTCATAATGTGTAAACCAAACTATGCCCACCCTTTGCCAACATTTGAGAATGGCGCGTCAAAATGGCGTGTTGATAGGCTCTTCCCTTTACTACGTCAGCAAGGGAAATGATCCCCACGCCCCCCCCCCCCTCTGGATTCCCACCCACTGTATGGATTGCCCGCCCAGCTCAAAAGTTGCCACCAAACATGGAAGTTGCGCTGTACATGGATGTGACAACACAGAAAGGAGTCTGTTTTTACTGCCGACGGGAGAGCCCCTGAAGATGCAGTGGCTTAATTTTATTTACTCCAATAATACGCCGTCGAGTCTACCTAAGACGGTGTATGTTTGTCGGAAGCATTTTCCTGAGGAATGTTTCCACAACTTGGGACAGTACAGGGCAGGTTTTGCACATCAGCTGTCACTGAAGCCTGGGTCCGTACCAAGCATCCCTGCCGCATCAGCCACAAACAGCGAACAAGCAAGTGTATAACTGTTAAGTCGTTTTGCCGTGTTTTAAAATCGGTGCGTTAGCCTTGCAATGGCTACATTAGCTGTGCAGCTAACCGCTTCCTGCAGTTAGCCAGGTACTCTGCGCTACAAAACCAAAAAGCATGCAGCATGCTCTGTTATAACAGGCAATCAAAACAGTTTTTACAAAGACACCCACATTCTTTTTTTTAAGTCACTCGTTCATTTTATTTGTTTGTTTGTTTGTTCAGTAAAAACCCAAACATTTGTTGAATTTATTTTATTTCCTCGCGTCGCACCTTAATGACGTCAGTGCGCGGTATTTTTCCCTTCGCGGTTTGTTCCTTCTCTCTCGCCATAGTAAGACACCCACATCCGCTTGTTCTGACCCACACGTTTACATGTCATGAATATTAATGATAAGAGCTGAAATCCTGTCGCTCTCCCGCCACCCGCTCCTCCACCAAACTAGAACAGCCTGAAACAGGAGAACCACAGCATTTTTTTTCACCAAAACCGGCTCACAGGGCATTCATTCATACTAGAGACCACCGCACAATTAATGAAAAAACAATGCCATGGGACCTTTAAGAAATCTGCAGATATGCTCAGGACAGTTTTATTTTAGATAACTGAACTATTCAAATATTCAGCATATTATTTAAAGGTGCTGACTGCAAAGTCATCTGAGATTTTCAGTTTCTTTTATTGTTCATGGTATCTTCCTGTCTCGCAAGAACAATATCTTGCACATGAGATGTGATCATTTTGATGTGCTGAGGGTCGCTTTTCTCCGTGTTGGGACCGTTTTCCTACCTCCTGAGGTAAACAGTATGGCCCTATGGAAATAGCTGAATGCGAGGAACTTTTTTTTTTTGCATGCGAGGAGCTTTAACTAATTAGCATAACTATGGAACTGCGTCACACCAAGATGACGATGCATGAAAAACATCATACCGATTAAAAATTTACATTATACCAGCAGATTGCGTTACATCCAAAAGCTGAAACATACAGGCATCACAGATCCATATAATTTACCCACAATTGTATTTATTTATTATTTATTCTGCCAAATGCATGCTTGCACTCCATCTCTCTGTGTGTGTGTGTGTGTGTGTGTGTGTGCCTGCCACGCCATGCTGCGCACGTGTTCACTGCTTCAGATTGGGTTAAATGCAGGGGAGGAATTTTGCCGTGTTTGAGTCGACATTTGACAGAAATAAAGGGTTTTTCTTCTTCATAATTTACCTAAAAATGTATTTATTCCACTTGAAAAGTGTTCAGCAAACCAGCTACTGGATTTGGGAGAGTACAACATCCTGAACTATTTAGTATGTGGGATTTCTAAATACACTGGAGATGCTAAAGGCAGACAAAAGTACAGATATCTACCAATATTTCAAGGCAGGTTTTGTGCCAGAATGTTATGGGAAATTCCTGATAAAGAAAAATACCTTATTATGACAAAGGTAAGCTCAAATGTGGACTTATAATAGTAATAAACAAGCCAGGGCCTAGATCTAGCATATATTATGATGTTTAGCCTCATCTACATTATCAGTACATAACAAACATGCTGCTAGTCGAGCCAAGCATTAGGTCTAATAAAATATATTGTGTCCAAAGCTCACATCCACATATGCATATTAACATTGCACAGAGCTTTCACACTAATCTGATATAAAATATTCTCCACACACGGGAATGTTTTGTTGGCATCCAGTATTCCTGTTTAACTATAGCTCGCCATTTTTCTCGCCTTTCTGGGTTCGCCAGGAAATGGTGAAAAGTTAAACCAGGCTTATCTCCGCATCTGTTATTACATCCAAAAGCACTCCAGCTCTCTGGCATTGTTCTTTTAGATGTAACTTCTACAAGTTTATCTGTAGATGTTTACTGAATTTGGCTTACAATCACTTGCATACACTTGTGCCGGTTGTTGCCCAGCTGGATAAACAAATCTGCAGTTATGATGATGTCATGTGAAAGGTGCCAATAACTCCCTAGTCGCTACTGTGGAGTTGAGCCCATGCATTCTAAGGCTATGATAGCTAAGCGCTAGCTAGAATGATTTGGCTATCTATGACATGTCATCTAACCTTGCTCTATCTTGCAGTTGCACTCACTCGGCAGACTTTCGTTTTCTTTTCTACTGGCGAGAGAGCAGAGTCTGTTTGCCCATGCCGATTTGTTTTGGTTAAAAGTAGGTCAAACACGCCCCATGGTGGTCACATGATATTGCTGCTCACTTGCTTCTGCAATTTTCAGAATCGTAAAATGTGGGATGCATTTTATCTCGGTAAAACATTTACATATAGGATACACAATGTGTGCAGTAGCAAAACATCTTGAAAGTCCAACAGCTAAAGACATAGAACATTTTGCCCCGAATTCAACTTTTCAGTCAGCACCTTTAAATGTGTACAATAAAATGTACCTCTGGCTATGACTATCTGAAGAAACTTGACACTCACAGAACATATTTTATTCACCTTGTCATTATATTCAAGCTGGCATTAATTATAGCCCTACATGTTTTGTTAGAATTAAACCCCTTTAATTAAAGTAACTACTCAAACAGGTGAATAAGTATAAAGACTCAATAACAAATACAATATATTTAATAATGATGGGTTGTGAGTTCTACCACTGTTGCTAAATTAAAAAAAAAAATCACAGACCCCTGGCTGTGCGTCATGGACCTGTTGGGGTCCCTGGACTCCTGACCTTCATGACATCATTCAACCAACTAATTCAACCTTCAACTATTCAGGAAACCTTAGAAAACCATCAAACACTTCCCAAGTGAATGAATGAATGAATCAATGAAGTGTGTGTGTGTGTGTGTGTGTGTGTGTGTGTGTGTGTGTGTGTGTGTGTGTGTGTGAGATAACATCACCATATAAAATTTTTGCAGTGGCAGCAAAATGTAGGCTGTCGTAGGAAAGTGGCCATGAATTTGTGCCCATTGACTTGGTGCACTTTCCTCCTCAAAGCCCTCTGTCGTTTCCTGCTTAACTGCTTATGAGCCCTCCATCCATTAATAGTGGCATCATCTGAAATTAATGGCACAGTGTTAAAGACGTAATAACAAAGAAAAGGAAAACAAAAAGACAAACATCACTGCCAGAGGACCTGAGTGAATGTAGCAACAGTTCATACAGTATACAGTATATGTACAGATGTGGTAGAATAGAGAAGTTCTGCTCGGAAAGAGGAAGCAATGTTATATAAGGTCATAAATGTCACAATCCTGTAATATATAGGCAGGTGTAGATATAAGAAGATATAGGAAGTCAGTGTAACTGATAAAGAATTGAAATGGTTTGAGCGGATCGAGTAACATTAGTGAGAACTTTCCAGGATGTTTGTATAAGCTACAGAAAAGTTAAACAGAAAAGCTACTTTCAGTTGATTGACTTCCAAGGAAATAAAGATATGAGCCAATATTTCATCATCTTATCAGCAAGCAATATTATGGATATGGAGAAAAGCATGTTTGATGAATGTACTAATACACACTGTAGATGTAAATGTACATACAGTAGGTTTCACCTGCAACCTGCACTACACTAAAGGGTTTGACAAATACTCCATCAAGGTTAAAGTTATGTTAAAGTGTTTGGAAACAAAATACTTAAAATAGAACTTAATTTTTGCTTAAACACTTTGTGTCTAATGAAAACTTTCACAAACTGACATCTTAGTCAGATGAGAACTACATCAGGTTAGGGCTGAGTCCACAATGTCAACAGCTGTAGGAAAGGAAATGAATATGCCATGGTTAAAGGTCAAAAGCAGAATTAAAATCTGGGGCAAAGCCTCGCTACTATACAGTGAAAAAAATTAGGTGGAAACTCGGTCAAGTTGTAAAAATTCCACTATTTGTTCATCTGTCTCAATGTGAATACGTGGCATTTACTGGGCAAAGATTGGATAAAAGGTGGGATACTGACTGATTCAATGAGACTCTTTGGAACAATAAACAAAGCGCATTGTGGAGAAAGTACACAGGATATTTGCCTGTGTAGAATTTACTCAAATTGAAGAAATTTTACTCTACGCCAGATAACATTTGCTCCCTCTCGAAAAAATTTTCTTCAATTTGAGTAAATTTTATTCAGGCAAATTTCCTGTGTATTTATCTGCTGCAGAGTAATACATAAAGAGTATATACACCGATCAGCCATAGTATTCTGACCACCGACAAGTGAAGTGAATAACATTGATTATTATACATACGGGCCACTTTTCCCATGGAATAAAAACATGCATTCTATTCCTTTCTAGTGGGTTTATTGATGGCATGCAATATTATCATCATATCGCTTATCCTCTGTGTACTACGCCACTCTCCCCAATGGAGAATGAGTGTGCAATATTGTTATATTATTACATGTTGATCTTCACGCAGGGCGGCACGGTGGTGTAGTGGTTAGCGCTGTCGCTTCACAGCAAGAAGGTCCGGGTTCAAGCCCCGTGACCGGCGAGGGCCTTTCTGTGCAGAGTTTGCATGCTCTCCCCGTGTCCGCGTGGGTTTCCTCCGGGTGCTCCGGTTTCCCCCACAGTCCAAAGACATGCAGGTTAGGTTAACTGGTGACTCTAAATTGACCGTAGGTGTGAATGTGAGTGTGAATGGTTGTCTGTGTCTATGTGTCAGCCCTGTGATGACCTGGCGACCTGTCCAGGGTGTACCCCGCCTTTCGCCCGTAGTCAGCTGGGATAGGCTCCAGCTTGCCTGCGACGCTGTAGAAGGATAAAGCAGCTAGAGATAATGAGATGAGATCTTCACACATTGGCGCTCATGTGAAGATCCGATGACAAAACTTTTCTGCTGCGTATGCACACAATCATTTCTTTGTCCGCCAGGAAAGAGAGAAGACGAGGCTAATCCAGTGCTACTGCTCGGATTAAGCACTAAATAAATAAACTAAAAACTGAAACTAAAGATGCACTGAACACCCGAAAGGCTATCAAAACTTCATTATTACTAATACTAATATCCTAATATACAATTTATATAGTGCCTATACAAATATGCTCTAAGCACTTTACAATCACAAACTAGTAAATAATAATTCAAGAACTAATCAATAACTAATTAAAAGGCTAATAACTAAAGACTAAACAGCTATAGATTAGAAGTGAGCCTAAAAAGATACATCTTAAGTCTGACTTTGAAAACATTAACGTTCTCAGAAATGTGCACATGGTCAGGCAATTTATTCCAAAGCAACGGAGCATGTAAAGAAAAAGATCTAAAACCATAATTGTTCAGTCTGTAGAAGACTGGGACAAGCCGGATAGCAGAAGTAGAGGAATGTAAGGTTCTTCTAGGTCTATACACTGTCAAAAGCTCTTGTAGGTAGGAAGGCGCAAGACCATTCAGACATTTAAAAGTAAGTAGATTAATCTTGAACATAATTCTAAATTCAACTGGCAGCCAATGCAGCTCCTGTAAGACAGGCATTATGTGATTGTATTTGCCCTTCATATGAATAACCCGGGCTGCAGCGTTCTGGACAGTCTGAAGTTTGTTGACCAAATATTTAGGAAGGCCAAAAAGCAGAGCATTACAGCTATCTATCTTAGAGCGCACAAAAGCATGAACTAAAATCTTAGTAGTCTCGAAAGATAAGTGCTGTCTTATTTTAGCAATGTTCCTTAAACGGTAGAAGGCAGATTTAACAACAGAGTTGATGTGATTAGTCATAGACAGAGTTGAGTCAAAAATGACGCCAATGTTCCGAGCATGAGTGGAAGTATAAACAGTATTGTCACCGAGTGTCAGACAATCCAATGATGGGCAGGAACAGAATTTGGAGTGAAGATGCAGAAGTTCAGTCTTATCTTTGTTAAGTTTAAGTCTGTTGATCATCATCCATTTCTCAATGTCAGCAGTACATGACTCAATCTGGTGCTTGGTTGAGGAGAGCTCATTGTCTTCAGCACTACAACTAAAAGAAGTGTAGACTTGGATATCATCCGCATACAGGTGGAAGTCCAGACCATGGGCACATATAATGTCTCCAAGAGGCATAGTATACAGAAGGTATAAAATAGGACCAAGCACAGAGCCCTGGGGAACACCGCATGCCAGTTTGCACACTCCAGATGAAATCCCCTCGATGTGGACAAACTGAGTGCAATCCCCCAGGTAGGATTGAAACCAAGAAAGAACAGTTCCAGTAAAACCAAATCGAGCAGACAGTCGGAAATTATATATCATTATATATTCTTCACGCATATTTACAAGAGAAAAACATACCAATGCATATCGAAAAACTGAAAAAGAGACATGTTGGAGATATAAAAGTTCTGCGCTAGCAAATGACTGTGACAATTTGTAAACAAACATGACCGTGAGGTTTGCTTCTTTAAGAGCAGAAGATTTTGAGAGAATTTTGGCTGCCAGGTCGTTCAGTTGTGTGTAGTTGTCGATGTTGATTTTAAAAGTAATTAAGTAAGTTAAACAGGGAAAATAATAATAATATTCAGCTTGATTGCACTAGCATTGGCCTTCGCTAATACTACACCGGCTGGAAGGTAAATGGACTGCTGTGCTAACAGCACTGAGTCCCGGGTAAGCTAGAGTTGGCCTTCACTATTTATTATACCACTTATTCACCAAATAAGTGGAAGGTAACTGGACTGATGCTACTGCTACACTGGCTGGAAGGTAACTGGACTGCCGTGCTAACAGCACCGAGTCACGGGTAAGCTAGTGTTGGCCTTCCCTAATGCTACTGCTAGGCTAGCTGGAAGGTAATGGGACTGCCGCGCTAACAGCACTGAATCGCGGGTAAGCTAGTGTTGGCCTTTGAGAATGCTGATATGAAGAGAATGTGTATGTACTATAATAATAATAATAATAATAATAATAATAATAATAATATTGGCTGGCTTTTTTGTGGTCTATCAGATAAATTCCATTCAGCTAGCATGATACTGAACTTGTCTTTGACTCGTTCAATATCATGCTAGCTGAATGGAATATATCTGATAGACCACTCAAAGCCAGCCAATATTATTTAATTATCTCATTACAGTGGCGCCTGTCAAGGGGTGGGATATATTAGGCAGCAAAAGAACAGTCAGCTCTTGAAGTTGATGTGTTGGAAGGAGGAAAAATGGGCAAGGATAAGGTTTTGAGCGACTTGAACATGGACCAAATTGTGATGGCTAGATGACTGAGTCTGAGCATTTCCAAAACAGCACATCCTGTAGCACAAATTGCTTGAAAGGTTAATGCTGGCTAAAACAGAAAGCTGTCATCATTAACTTTTTCAGCATTTTGTTTTGTTTTGGTAAACTGGGATGTATGGATGCTGTCAGTCCCCACTCGCTTGCTCACTCGAGTTTGTTGACGGTGTAGTGGCTGGCTGCTTTATGTCCTGGGGCTCCCTCATGCCTGTGTTATCTTCTGGCTCTCTCCTTTTAGTTATGCTGTCATAGTTAGTTGCCGGAGTCCCTGCTTGTACTTGGTGCAATATGTATACTGTTCCTACTTATTCAGGTGACATTGGGCATACCTAACCACCTGTGTTTTCTTTCCCTCCCCCCCACCCCAAATCTGTCCCTCTGAGTTACATGGAGTCAACAGGAAATCTTTTGGTGGAGACGGTGGAGACCTCGACTGGCTATCGTAGCCTGCAGGGAATCGGCCGTCAGACATTCTGTCGCATGTCCCAGACCCGGTGAAATGTAACTGAATTGTCTTGGCCAGCCCTAAGGGTCCCATCTGCATCTCATCATTGCTGAGGAGTGTGCTCCCATCACCCAATCAAGCATCCAGCCAGAGCAGGTCATGATATATTTTACCATATTAACATGCCATTGTGGGCGGCACGGTGGTGTAGTGGTTAGCGCTGTCACCTCACAGCAAGAAGGTCCTGGGTTCGAGCCCCGGGGCCGGCGAGGGCCTTTCTGTGCGGAGTTTGCATGTTCTCCCCGTGTCCGCGTGGGTTTCCTCCGGGTGCTCCGGTTTCCCCCACAGTCCAAAGACATGCAGGTTAGGTTAACTGGTGACTCTAAATTGACCGTAGGTGTGAATGTGAGTGTGAATGGTTGTCTGTGTCTATGTGTTGGCCCTGTGATGACCTGGCGACTTGTCCAGGGTGTACCCCGCCTTTCGCCCATAGTCAGCTGGGATAGGCTCCAGCTTGCCTGCGACCCTGTAGAAGGATAAAGCGGCTAGAGATAATGAATGAATGAATGAATGAATGAACATGCCATTGTGTGTTATGCCTGATGTAAAGACTCTCGTCTCTGCGAGCCTACCACACAGATTTAATACTTGTCATTTTTAGGGCATACCTAACAACGTGTTTTCTTTCTCTCTCCCCCCCCCCCCCATCTGTCCCTCTGAGTTACATGTTGATCCTGGGATTGAGATGCTGGCCTCTTCTGCCCCTCGGACCTGCTTGATCCATCCTGGTGCCCTGTGTCTGGTCGGAGTTTTATCGCCCCACTCCTGTGAAGGACGGCCCCATGAGGACAGTTGAGGGTTATACCTGTTAAAACTGTTAATATTATAGTCAGGCTGTCTGTTGTTGCTCAAATGAGGATGGGTTCCCTTTTGAGGCTGGTTCCTCTCGAGGTTTCTTCCTCATGTCGTCTGAGGGAGTTTTTCCGTGCCACCGTCGCCACAGGCTTGCTCATTGGGGATAGATTAGGGATAAAATTAGCTCATGTTTTAAGTCGTTCAAATTCTGTAAAGCTGCTTTGCGACAATGTTTATTGTTAAAAGCGCTGAACAAATAAACTTGATTTGATTTGATTTGATTTTGTGCTACAGTAGCTCTTCTGTGGGACTGGACCATATGGGCTAGCTTTCATGCTCCATGCAACTCAGTGAGCCTTTGACACCCATGACCCTGTCGCCGGTTCATTGGTTGTCCTTCCTTGGACCACTTTTGGTAGGTACTAACCACTGCATACCGGGAACACCCTACAAGATGTGCCATTTTGGAGATGCTCAGACCCAGTCATCTCACCATCACAATCTGGCTCTTGTCAAAGTCACTCAGATCCTTACGCTTGCCCATTTTTCCTGCTCCCAACACATCAACTTCAAGTGCTTACTGTTCTCTTGCTGCCAAATATATCCCACCCCTTGACAGGTGCCACTGTAATGAGATAATCAATGTTATTCACTTCACCTGTGAGTGGCCACAATGTTATAGCTGAACATTGCATGCTTGTGAATGGACCTGTACTGTGACTGCTGATGGGAGTGGTTTCTATAAATTTACCATTTGCAAAGACTAATCGATTTATCAGTATTTAAAGGTAATCTATATCAACTACAGATTGTCTCAAGTCATAGTAATTTATAGTGTGTATAGAGTTCATATGTATATTTTTTAGACAAGAGTGATTTGGTGAATAAATGGTATTTATTTTTAACTGCCAGATCCCAAGTGTACAAAAAGAACATTGTAAATCAAAATGAGATTTTGGTCCTGGAGTGTACAGCACTCACCTCCAGTAAAAATGTCTATGTGTGAATGAATTCTTCTCTCACACCAATTGGAAAGCAAATGGCTTCCCTCTACAAGGATAGTCAGAATTGTGAATGAGAAGCATTTGACTGTGAAACTTTGGTGAAACTTTCTTTAAGTTTTAAGTTATTCTCTGATATACATTAAGAACCAAATCTACCCAAATTTACCTTAAGCAATATAAAGGGGAATATTTAATGAGACCGTCAATGACGGCGTAGCTCACTCCGGCCCCGCCTAATCCAGAAGGAATGCTCTAAAGTGGGCCACCTTGAGCAATAAATCTTACAAGCTATATACACTATATATAAGTGCTATATATAGAAGCTATATACACCCTAGGAATACCCACCTATTTGCCAGAAAGAATCCAAAATGGCGAGGAATTGACTGAGAAGAAGCGATTTTTGTTGAACTGCTCATTAAGGCTTAATTAGTCCATAACTTCATTAACAATTGCAATTAGGGAAATCTGGGTAGAAGTCATATGCATCCTAGGTACCCCTACCTTCATGCCAGAAAGAATCAAAATCGGTGAAGAACTGAAGGAGAAGAAGCGATTTGTGTGGAAAATGCTCGTTAGGGCTTAATTACTCCATATCTTCATTATTAATTGCAATTATGCAAATTTGGGTAGAAGCCATATGCACCCCAGGCAGACTCACTTTCTTGCCATAAAGAAGAAAAACTGCTGAAGAACTGAGAGAGAAGAAGCGATTTTTGTGAAATGTGGATGACACTGGATGGACGACGGACAACACATGATGGCATAAACTCACCGCCTGTTGGCCGGATGAGCTAATAATCCACCTTCATGCAGATGCAGTGGTTTCACTGTGTTTCCTCAAAATATCACCAAAGTGTAGGGATTTTTGTAATGAACCCAGATGTGTAAACAAAGTTGAGGTACTATCATTTTTGTAATCTATAAACATTTTCAAATATATTCAAAAACTAGATATTTGGTAGTAAAAGTTAACAGTAGCTGGAGCAACAGAAAGGCTCTTTATGTTGCTTATGTACAACCCCGATTCCAAAAAAGTTGGGACAAAGTACAAATTATAAATAAAAATGGAATGCAATAATTTACAAATCTCAAAAACTGATTTTGTATTCACAATAGAACATAGACAACATATCAAATGGCGAAAGTGAGACATTTTGAAATTTCATGCCAAATATTGGTTCATTTGAAATTTCATGACAGCAACACATCTCAAAAAAGTTGGGACAGGGGCAATAAGAGGCTGGAAAAGTTAAAGGTACAAAAAAGGAACAGCTGGAGGACCAAATTGTAACTCATTAGGTCAATTGGCAATAGGCCATTAACATGACTGGGTATAAAAAGAGCATCTTGGAGTGACAGTGGCTCTCAGAAGTAAAGATGGGAAGAGGATTACCAATCCCCCTAATTCTGCGCCAACAAATAGTGGAGAAATATCAGAAAGGAGTTCAAAAGTGTAAAATTGCAAAGAGTTTGAACATATCATCATCTTCAGTGCATAATATCATCAAAAGATTCAGAGAATCTGGAAGAATCTCTGTGCGTAAGGGTCAAGGCTGGAAAACCATACTGGGTGCCCGTGATCTTCGGGCCCTTAGACGGCACTGCATCACATACAGGCATGCTTCTGTATTGGAAATCACAAAATGGGCTCAAGAATATTTCCAGAGAACATTATCTGTGAACACAATTCACCGTGCCATCCGCCATTGCCATTTAAAACTCTATAGTTCAAAAAGAAGCCGTATCTAAACATGATCCAGAAGCGCAGACGTCTTCTCTGGGCCAAGGCTCATTTAAAATGGACTGTGGCAAAGTGGAAAACTGTTCTGTGGTCAGACGAATTAAAATTTGAAGTTCTTTATGGAAATCAGGGACGCCATGTCATTCGGACTAAAGAGGAGAAGGACGACCCAAGTTGTTATCAGCGCTCAGTTCAGAAGCCTGCATCTCTGATGGTATGGGGTTGCATTAGTGCATGTGGCATGGGCAGCTTACACATCTGGAAAGACACCATCAATGCTGAAAGGTTCCAGAGCAACATATGCTCCCATCCAGACGACATCTCTTCCAGGGAAGACCTTGCATTTTCCAACATGACAATGCCAAACCACATACTGCATCAATTACAGCATCATGGCTGCGTAGAAGAAGGGTCCGGGTACTGAACTGGCCAGCCTGCAGTCCAGATCTTTCACCCATAGAAAACATTTGGCGCATCATAAAACGGAAGATACGACAAAAAAGACCTAAGACAGTTGAGCAACTAGAATCCTACATTAGACAAGAATGGGTTAACATTCCTATCCCTAAACTTGAGCAACTTGTCTCCTCAGTCCCCAGACGTTTACAGACTGTTGTAAAGAGGAAAGGGGATGTCTCACAGTGGTAAACATGGCCTTGTCCCAACTTTTTTAAGATGTGTTGTTGTCATTCAATTTAAAATCACCTAATTTTTCTCTTAAAATGATACATTTTCTCAGTTTAAACATTTGATATGCCATCTATGTTCTATTCTGAATAAAATATGGAATTTTGAAACTTCCACATCATTGCATTCCGTTTTTATTTACAATTTGTACTTTGTCCCAACTTTTTTGGAATCGGGGTTGTACAACAGTATATTGTAAGAGAAAACCTAATAAACATGCCATTGAGCAGAGAGACATTATTGGGAGCATCAGTCCTAACTGGGCCTGCATCTCCTGATCCATCACACTGTACACAAGACTGTGTCTTTAAATTCTGTTTGGGAAATACGTGAGTCCGGTGTGATGACATCATTAATGTCCACTTGAGCCAAATCTAAGCATTTCAGAAATTCCTCTTCCTCATCCAGAACTGTAATTAAAATAATAAGACTAAAAAATGAAATTCATTCTCATTATCTCTAGCCGCTTTATCCTGTTCTACAGGGTCACAGGCAAGCTGGAGCCTATCCCAGCTGACTACGGGCGAAATTATTTTGAATCATTTGAATAGACAAATCTATCAAAGGCTCCAAACTAGTATCTAAAAAACACAATCATCCTTAGCTGGTCCAAAGTAGAAATGTTCATTTCAAATTTCTGAAAGTTGTTATAAAAATCCAAATATTTCTGGATCAACATTCTGATACACTGACCTAGGCAAGGCTGTAATGTTACATGGCTTGAGTTCATGGATGAAGAAACAAGTCAGGTAAACTTGTAGCACTGCATTTGGAGTAATTTTGGTAAGAACAGCCACCAATATAACAGTAAGAATAAAATTCTTTAGCTGTAGGTGTGTGGACCAGGCTTGTAGTACTCGAGTCCAGGACTTGAACTTGAGTCCGACTTGTGGCCTAATTTTAAGGACTCATGACTTGACTTGGACTTGAGCACTGATGACTTGGACTTGTGCATTAACTGTATTCAGACTTGTAAACCGGAGAGGAGGACTTTTTTCTTTATTTTTGTAACATGCCATAATAATTTGGCATAAGATATTTATAGCTACATTAATTTTTATACTACAACCCCGATTCCAAAAAAGTTGGGACAAAGTACAAATTGTAAATAAAAACGGAATGCAATAATTTACAAATCTCAAAAACTGATATTGTATTCACAATAGAACATAGACAACATATCAAATGTCGAAAGTGAGACATTTTGAAATTTCATGCCAAATATTGGCTCATTTGAAATTTCATGACAGCAACACATCTCAAAAAAGTTGGGACAGGGGCAATAAGAGGCTGGAAAAGTTAAAGGTACAAAAAAGGAACAGCTGTAGGACCAAATTGCAACTCATTAGGTCAATTGGCAATAGGTCATTAACATGACTGGGTATAAAAAGAGCATCTTGGAGTGGCAGCGGCTCTCAGAAGTAAAGATGGGAAGAGGATCACCAATCCCCCTAATTCTGCGCCGACAAATAGTGGAGCAATATCAGAAAGGAGTTCAACAGTGTAAAATTGCAAAGAGTTTGAACATATCGTCATCTACTGTACAGTGCATAATATCATCAAAAGATTCAGAGAATCTGGAAGAATCTCTGTGCGTAAGGGTCAAGGCCGGAAAACTATACTGGGTGCCCGTGATCTTCGGACCCTTAGACGGCACTGCATCACATACAGGCATGCTTCTGTATTGGAAATCACAAAATGGGCTCAGGAATATTTCCAGAGAACATTATCTGTGAATACAATTCACTGTGCCATCCGCCGTTGCCAGCTAAACTCTATAGTTCAAAGAAGAAGCCGTATCTAAACATGATCCAGAAGCGCAGACGTCTTCTCTGGGTCAAGGCTCATTTAAAATGGACTGTGGCAAAGTGGAAAACTGTTCTGTGGTCAGACGAATCAAAATGTGAAGTTCTTTATGGAAATCAGGGACGCCGTGTCATTCGGACTAAAGAGGAGAAGGACGACCCAAGTTGCATTAGTGCGTGTGGCATGGGCAGCTTACACATCTGGAAAGACACCATCAATGCTGAAAGGTATATCCAGGTTCCAGAGCAACATATGCTCCCATCCAGACGATGTCTCTTTTAGGGAAGACCTTGCATTTTCCAACATGACAATGCCAAACCACATATTGCATCAATTACAGCATCATGGCTGCGTAGAAGAAGGGTCCGGGTACTGAACTGGCCAGCCTGCAGTCCAGATCTTTCACCCATAGAAAACATTTGGCGCATCATAAAACGGAAGCTACAACAAAAAAGACCCAAGACAGTTGATCAACTAGAATCCTACATTAGACAAGAATGGGTTAACATTCCTGTCCCTAAACTTGAGCAACTTGTCTCCTCAATCCCCAGATGTTTACAGACTGTTGTAAAGAGAAAAGGGGATGTTTCACAGTGGTAAACATGGCCTTGTCCCAACTTTTTTGAGATGTGTTGTTGTCATGAAATTTAAAATCACCTAATTTTTCTCTTTAAATGATACATTTTCTCAGTTTAAACATTTGATATGTCATCTATGTTCTATTCTGAATAAAATATGGAATTTTGAAACTTCCACATCATTGTATTCCGTTTTTATTTACAATTTGTACTTTGTCCCAACTTTTTTGGAATCGGGGTTGTAATTTTGTGCAAGAGAATGCGCATTCACCTGTTCATACGTCATGTTCAGGAACAAACTAATGTTAATGATGCTAAAGTGCCTGGAAAAAATGCCCCTAGGATTGTCTGCTTTGCTTATACAGACTTCTCGTGCAGTGGAAAAAATGCACTGCTATACAGTATGTTCCATATGTAGAAGAACTATCGAGGAGACGACGGGCACGACATCGAACTTCAATCATCATTTGGCAAGACTCCACCCAGAGAAGGAAGTGACACGCTATGTTCATTGCTCTGTTGATAGCGGGGCTTGCTTACTGACCGATGAACTAGCTAGTGTTAACCCTCTCTCATGTTATTTGCCCTGTTGATAGTGGGCGGGGCTTGCTGAGCGATGAACAAGCTTTTTATCTGAAGCCTATTAACTAAAAAGAGGCAGTCAAGCAGTAACGTTAGTCCAACACAGTAGCAGAGATGGTTTCACATAAAGGCAGCAACAGCTACCATCAAATGGTGCGGTTGGAGTCTTGTTCTCGGACTCAACTTGGACTCGACTCAGATCAATAGTGGACTTGGACTCGACTTGAAATTTTCTTTAATTACTTGGACGTAACTTGGACTTGAACACTGGGGATTTGAGACTGGACTCAGACTCGAGCTTTAGTGACTCGACTACAACACTGGTATGGACATATTCCTCACAATTTCCAAGACTACCATTATATTAGTAGATGTTCTTCTTCTTTCAGCTGCTCTAGTGATTGGGTATTTTTACCTAGTCTGCATGTCTGAACTGTGGGAGAAAACCTGAGCACCCAGAAGAAACCCATGCAGACACTGGGAGAATATCCAAACTCCACACAGAAAGGCCTGCATCAGTTTTGAGGTCCAAACCCGAAACCTTCTTGCTGTGCAGTGAGAGAGCTAACCACTGCACCACATGCTGCCCTAGATTAGTGGATTATATTTGGCCTATGTGAAAGCAACAGATTTTACCAATTTTTTAATTTTGTTAACCTATTAAAGAATGTTATATTGCAGTTGGAACACAAGAACAAATGTGTACAAACAGTGATTCTGCCCGAAGGTAAACTATTTGCTCTGGAAGGAGGCCATGACAGTCAGGGACAATTCACCAGGAGTCTATCTGCACAAAAATGAGCACAGATGCTTTTTGTACACAAGTCTGTGTTGAATATCTTGGTGGCTGATCTGAAAACCTTTCCTTCTTCAAATTTGAAGGTTGGTTTACATTTAGAGTTCAGTTTAAAGATCATTAATAGCTGTTTATCTATGTTAGGTATTCTGAATAAAAAAAAATAATTGAAGTAAATTTCTTTGATGCCAAAAATGCATATTATATTCACATCCGGGTGAAGATTAGTTTAGTCCTGAATGCAAACATACAGGCTGTGTATTAGTCAATTCCTGCCAGACTGGTTCAAAGGCTTTCTTCTACACTAAAGCTACTTAAACTCAAGGCTACTAGAATCTGCTATCACAAGCAAAAGTGAAAAAATCAATACTGAAAAGGGAGTTGATGATAACACGAATATGTGAAGGTATGACTTAATGTGTTACAAGTGTGTCACAAATCATGAGGCCACCTAACACCAACCAGCCCAACACTAAGCCGAGGTTGTAACCACAGATTTACTGTGAGAATGAGATAAGAAAAAACACGTGAGACCTATTTTCTGCCTTAACATGTCTGCTTTCACAGTGAGAGAACAATATATTTAGCTGTGTATGTTTGAGACTAAGGAGAACTGATACAGAGCATCAGCAGGTACTTACCATCTGTGAAGGAGCCTGTGAGAGAGATGGAGATGGAGATCTTGCCCTCTGGTTCCAGGTTAACCTGGTGAAAGGGATGCAAAACGAGATACAAAATAATGTTGTTGGGTTTTTTTTTTGCAAGCACTGATGAACAAAGGATCGTCTGAACCACTCCAGTGCATTCTTTTATTTGTCTTTAGAGCTCAAAACTGATTTCTGATTAATTCTATATGCTGTATGTAATTGTTATTATAATATCATATGAATTCCTTTCATCAATCCATCCATTATCCGTAACCACTTATCCTGTGCAGGGTCGCAGGCAAGTTGGAGCCTATCCCAGCTGACTATGGGCGAGAGGTGGGGTACACCCTGGACAAGTCGCCAGATCCTCATAGGGCTGACACATATCGACAGACAACAATTCACACTCACAGAAATGACTCAGTTGAAGTGCCCAGTTCTTCTTGCAACTTTACAACATTTTCATATACAGTCTTGTGGTGGAATTCAACTTTACTAAACTTTTCATCGACAAATATCAACCTCTTTGTAAGTGTCTCATTAGATGACTGTACTACATGAGCAATCCATTTAATGTTTTTTTTTAATGTACTCTTCCATTTTTTTTTATTTTACATGGTAACAATACCTTTTCATTGGTATATTTCCAGGCCCAGTTGATACTTTCAATACCACTACTATCTCTGGTTCTTGCTAGAGCTTTTGCTTCTTCGATCTCTTTCCTTGATGACTTCTGAGCCATTCCACCTCTCACCATATGTCTGAGAAACTGTATATAAACAGTTTCAGTTCGATTGTATTGTCTATGTGTGAGAGTCCATGTTTCACAGCAATAACAGAGATGACTTCTGATATATGTGTTATAGTATTTCATCTGTGTTCTTAATTTAAGATGGTAGTTAACTTCCCCACTTTGGATTGTGGGGAAACCGCAGCACCCGGAGGAAACCCATGCAGACACGGGGAGAACAGGCAAACTCCACACAGAAAGACCCCTGTCGGCCACTGGGCTCAAACCCAGGACTTTCTTGCTGTGAGGTGACATTGCTAACCACTACACCACTGTGCTACCCTATAATATCCATCCATTATCCGTAACTGCTTATCCTGTGCAGGGTTGCGGGCAAGCTGGAGCCTATTCCAGCTGACTATGGGCACGAGGCAGGGTATACCCTGGACAAGTCGCCAGGTCATTGCAGAGCTGACACATAGAGACAAACAACCATTCACACTCTCATTCACACCTACAGTCAATTTAGAGCCACCAATTAGCCTAACCTGCATGTCTTTGGACTGTGAGGGGAAACAGGAACACCCGGAGCAAACCCAAGCAGACACGGGGAGAACATACAAACTCCACACAGAAAGACCCCCGTCGGCTGCTGGGCTTGAACCCAGAACCTTCTTGCTGTGAGGCAACAGTGCTAACTACTACACCACCGTGCTACCCTATAATATCATATCATATAATACAAATCATTTACTTCTGTAAATGTAAGTTGTTCTGACAAATATGTAAATAAATATGCACAATTAATCTATCCAGCAGCATGGTGGCGCAGTGGGTAATTTTGTTGCCTCACAACTCTAGGGTTCTTGGTTTCAGCCTGAGCTTGGATTACTGTCAGTATGGCGTGTCACATGTTCTTTCTGGGTTCTCTGGTTTCCTCCCACTTTCCAAAAACACGGAGGTGAGCAGATTGGCTATAATAGGTGTGTGTGTGGGGGGGGGGGGGGGGGGGGGGAGGTGCGTGTGTGGGTGTGTGCATGGTGCCCTACGTTGGACTTACATCCCATCCAGATTGTGTGTCCCACTTCATGCCCAGTGGTCCCTGAATAGGCTCTGGAGCCAAGACAAGTTAAATAATATGGGTTTACTCACACAACACTCGCTTGTTGGTATAGATTTGTAAGAACTAGCAGCATTTTACAAACTAGCATTTCTTTTCTGAAACTAGGAAGTGGTCATTTATTTGGTGAGCAGTGAGTAAACTGAAGCAAATACAAAAATAACTGTTCAGGTTTGCTGTGAGTGTGTGGATTTGACAGGCAGCAAAGCCTGGTCTTTTATGTTTAAGTCTTTGTCTGTCACTAGACCACACACACTTTTACTCTGTGCCTTTAAGACTCTGGACAAACAGCAATGCGGGCTGCGAACAAGACAGACCTGTTCTGTGACTCCCTCCCTAGCATACACTTCTAAACTACATAACTTACATTTTCACCAACACTGAAAACTCTGTCTTACAAGAATTACAAAGCACATAATATGGACCTGACTTACTTCCTAATCACACTCCATCATTAGAAAACACACTACTGTAAAGATTACAGGAAAAACAAACAGGACCTGGGCAATAGCTAAACTTTTAAAGGAATGTCACAATGTTTTAATAAATCTCATACTAGTTTAGTTTCACTCATTATATATCTGATGGCCACTTATTATATATTTCCACTAATTATATATTTGATGGCCACTTATTATATATTTCCACTCATTATATATTTGGTTTGAGGTAATCTTGAAATCAATGGAGTCAGGATGGTAGGAGGAGGAGTACATTTAAGACAAGAAAAGAACTGCTGACGTTCATAAAGGGCGAGCAGTTGTTTTATTTTCAGGAAATACTTGATTCTTATTTGCTAATTTTACATTATGCAGATTAGTCATACTAACTGGTTACAGAGGATAATGATTTTGCCTTCAGTTGTCACTGACATAACCACTTTTTTAACACAAGAGGAACAAACAACTACTGTACTTTCTAACTGACCTTTAAATATATTGGTTTTTGGCTGACCATGCACTGTAGTAGTACACAAACTGACCTGAAATCTGCCTTAGTAATGTCGAATTTTCAAAAGATTTGATTGATTTGTTCGAACTAATAAAGTAATTTTTGTTATATTATAGTATTTAGCCTTTCACTTTTCCAACACAGCACAATGTCTAACTACAGAATATGCCTTACGATATATAAACAAGACATAACTACACATTCCTGAACACTCTTCACAGTAGACTGTATGCTGTTATTTCAAATCAATCACTTATTGAACAAAAAAGCTAGTTTTGACATAAGTATTTGTATATTGTTCAGAAATAAGAAGTCCTACATTGGTGGGCATCTCGAAGAAAAGAAAAAAAAAGACAAAGTGGGAAATAAGATCATGAGTCCATAGTGACCAAAGCTATAAATACATATATTGGCATCAATCTTGCTCTTAAAAGATTAAAAGATTCTTGGTTGATATGTACACTCTCACTTTCTTTCCATATTGTAGTTCAATTTATAATGGTTCCAGTAAAATAATCATTTTGCTCCTTCCTCTGCTGCACCTGTAGGGTGCTCTGAATTGAATAACATGTGGTTCTGTGAGATAGGGAGTAAACAGAGGAATCCAGTGGAGTTAGTTCAACTGCATACCACCACTGATGATAAAAGAGTTTCACATCTCTGTACGCCACCTCAGCCCTGAGTAGCCAAATAACATAATGCCATGATAATTTGCTTTATACACTCACCACTTTATTCGGAACATGTGTACAACTGTACATTAATGCAGTTATCCGCTCAGCCAATCATGTATCAGGCAGCAGCACAATGCATACAATTATGCTGATACAGGTCAAGAGCTTCAGTTAATATTCACATAAAACATCAGAAGAAGCGTGATCTCTGTGATTTTAACTGTGGCATGGTTGTTGGTAGCAGATGGGCTGGTTTGAGTAGTTCAGAAAATGCCAATCTCCTGGGATTTTCACACACAACAGACTCTAGAGTTTATACAGAACAGTGCAAAAAAGAAAAAAAACATCAGAGGGTCTGCAGGCCGAAACACCTTGTTGATGCGAGAGATCAGAGGAGAAAGCCCAGAGTGGTCTGAGCTGACAGGAAGTCTGTAGTAACTCAAATAAGCACTCTTTACAACTGTGATGAGCAGAAAAGCATTGCAGAACACATAACACATCTAACCTTGAGGTGGATGGGCTACAACAGCAGAAGACCACATCAGGTTCCACTCCTGTCAGCCAAGAACAAGAATCTGAGGCTATCATGGCCATAGACTCACAGAAACTAGCAGAGGTGGACAGTAATGAAGTACATTTACTCGAGTACTGTACTTAAGTACACTTTTTGAGTATCTGTACTTTACTCGAGTATTTTTTTTTAACTTATGACTTTAACTTCACTACATTTGAAAGACAAATATCATACTTTTTACTCCACTACATTTCTATCAAGGTCCTCGTTACTCGTTACTATGAATCAACTTTGAAAGTGGATTTTTTTTCTTTTCTTTTCTAAAACGTGATTTTTTTTTCACATGTGACACTGAGACAGCCTGTCAGTAATCACTAGGGTCACGTCATGTCCATATAAAATCAAATTCAGTGATTTCTCAGCAACATTATTTGAACTCGATCAGTTGATGGCAGAATGGAAGGAAGCGGTTCTTCTGGGGAATGCACGCACTCATGGCCCATGAACCCATGTTTCAGTTTTCTGTACGGATTAAAGAGTTGTTTTGTTTTAATTGTTTGGTTTGTTTGCCTAAAATGAACCACATCACAGCCCACAAAAGCTCGCTGCCCAACCTATGGAAGCATATCGATCTATATAAACGTTTTATTCCAAGAGAAAGCTTGTAATGAAGTTGTCTGTACTTTTAGAGCTAGCGATAACGTTGCAATAGCTATGCAGTCTGGTTAGTCAAATGACTTTCTATGGATTTTCCCACCAAGTTGCCATCACCTTGTCCACGGCTAACGTTAACACATAGCTAGTTAACTTGGACACAGTTATTTAGCATGTAAAAATGGAGTTACGCTAACATGAATAACGTTAACTTATCTAAGGTCCTTTCAGAAATATGTTTTAGCACAATCTTGCCAAATAAACAGAATGTAGAAATCTGTGTTTAAAGGTATTTATTCTACAGGTTCTACAAGTGAGTCAGTAAATCTAGTAGGTTGCTTCAGAAGCATTAGGTTTTGTAAGTGTTGTGGCAATAATATAACAACACGGTGAAGAAAATGTACTTCTAATACTTAAGTATATTTAAAAGCAAGTACTTCAGTACTTTCACTTAAGTAAACATTTGACTGGACAATTTTCCCTTGTATCGGAGTAACATTTGACCACTGGGATCTGTACTTTGACTTAAGTAATGAAGTTGGGTACTTTGTCCACCTCTGGAAACTGGACTGTTGAAGGAATAATGATTTGACTGTGATAGCCCTGATAAACGTCCCATAGCTTTACTATAATAATTTAAAAAAAAAAATCAAGTGAGAGAACTAGTGAAACTCTGGATTAAATAAGGGACTAATCTAATCTAATCTAATCTAATCTAATCTAAATGACTTCACTAGCATCTGAATATTTCTATCAGCCATTGTCAAAATTGCAAGTTACTGTAGAAAGTTCATTTATGGGATACTCATATAATAACATACGAACAATTTAAGTGGTCTATTTTCTTTTTGTCAAATATAACAGAGTGATTCTTGTGTCAACTGATAAATTGGAAAACTAGGTGCACTAAAATGGCTCACTGGAGCCTAAGATGATTACTGGAATGCAAGACAAGTGCAGTAATACAATACTACTGAAAAGGGTAAAGTGGATTTGTGCTTCACAAATTAAGTTATATAGTACACTTGTGAATGTGAAAAAAAAAAAAAATCAGCCCAGTGCAAGCATGATAGCTCATTGTGGCTGAAGAATGCAGAGTTTCCATGATGCATAGTGGGGTTGCAGCTCTGTGGTTTTGTGCAAGGCCTAGCTAATGCATGAACAGTGCTGTAAAGACCCTTAGAAAGGAAGCAGAAATAAAGGTCTATAGGAAACAATAGCAGTGCAGTGTATGGGTACAACTTAAGGCCAAAGAAAATACAACTCTTTTTGTTTCATTCCTGTGCTGAATACATGTGCTGTCAATATATCAGAATACTTATGTAACCAAGCCAGGAACACAAAAAGTGTACATGTATGTGTATCATTTAAAACATGACACATTTTCACAAAAATAGTAGATTTGTGTTTCATGAGCCCTTGGTTAAAGGTAGACCGACGTTCAGATTTTTCAAGTGCACAGTGGTGCTTGAAAGTTTGTGAACCCTTTAGAATTTTATATATTTCTGCATAAATATGACCTAAAACATCATCAGATTTTCACACAAGTCCGAAAAGTAGATAAAGAGAACCCAGTTAAACAAATGAGACAAAAATATTATACTTGGCCATTTATTTATTGAGGAAAATGATCCAATATTATATATCTGTGAGTGGCAAAAGTATGTGAACCTTTGCTTTCAGTATCTGGTGTGACCCCCTTGTGCAGCAATAACTGCAACTAAACGTTTCCGGTAACTGTTGATCAGTCCTGCACACCAGCTTGGAGGAATTTTAGCCCATTCCTCCGTACAGAACAGCTTCAACGCTGGGATGTTGGTGGGTTTCCTCATATGAACTGCTTGCTTCAGGTCCTTCCACAACATTTTGATTGGATTAAGGTCAGGACTTTGACTTGGCCATTCCAAAACATTAACTTTATTCTTCTTTAACCATTCTTTGGTAGAATCACTTGTGTGCTTAGTGTCATTGTCTTGCTGCATGACCCACCTTCTTTTGAGATTCAGTTCATGGACAGATGTCCTGATATTTTCCTTGAGAATTCGCTGGTATAATTCAGAATTCATTGTTCCATCAATGATGGCAAGCCGTCCTGGCCCAGATGCAGCAAAACAGGCCCAAACCATGATACTACCACCACCATGTTTCACAGATGGGATAAGGTTCTTATGCTGGAATGCAGTGTTTTCCTTTCTCCAAACATAACGCTTCTCATTTAAACCAAAAAGTTCTATTTTGGTCTCATCCGTCCACAAAACATTTTTCCAATAGCCTTCTGGCTTGTCCACGTGATCTTCAGCAAACTGCAGATGAGCAGCAATGTTCTTTTTGGAGAGCAGTGGAACCCTTGCAACCCTGCCATGCACACCATTGTTGTTCAGTGCTCTCCTGATGGTGGACTCATGAACATTAACATTAGCCAATGTGAGAGAGGCCTTCAGTTGCTTAGAAGTTACCCTGGGGTCCTTGTGACCTCGCCGACTATTACACGCCTTGCTCTTGGAGTGATCTTTGTTGGTCGACCACTCCTGGGGAGGGTAACAATGGTCTTGAATTTCCTCCATTTGTACACAATCTGTCTGACTGTGGATTGGTGGAGTCCAAACTCTTTAGAGATGGTTTTGTAACCTTTTCCAGCCTGATGAGCATCAACAACGCTTTTTCTGAGGTCCTCAGAAATCTCCTTTGTTTGTGCCATGATACACTTCCACAAACATGTGTTGTGAAGCTAAGACTTTGATAGATCCCTGTTCTTTAAATAAAACATGGTGCCCACTCACACCTGATTGTCATCCCATTGATTGAAAACACCTGACTCTAATTTCACCTTCAAATTAACTGCTAATCCTAAAGGTTCACATACTTTTGCCACTCACAGATATGTAATATTGGATCATTTTGCTCAATAAATAAATGACCAAGTATAATATTTTTGTCTCATTTGTTTAACTGGGTTCTCTTTATCTACTTGTAGGACTTGCGTGAAAATCTGATGATGTTTTAGGTCATATTTATGCAGAAATATATAAAATTTTAAAGGGTTCACAAACTTTCAAGCACCATTGTAGGTCATAAAAAGAATTTTCCCTGACACCCAGTTATTTTTGTTTAGTGGACTGAAAGCTACTGAATTCAAAATCACTGACTTCCAATTTGATTTGGCCTTTAAAAAAAATAGAACAATGAATGAATTTCGGGCCATGTGGCCCTAAATTCTCTGCTATTTTTTCCTGCTTCACCATGACCCAATTTAAGATACTACATCACTCATCATGTGGTAGGCTTTCCCTGTTCGCACAAGGCATTGTGGGATACAAATTTGAAACAGGAGAGAAAAATGGAGGACATGAGTGTGCGAATGAAACATGAAAGACCGACGGAAATTGAGAAGAAAAGACGTTATGTTGCGAAGGAAAGGAAACACAGGACCAAACTAATAAATATCGGCGGTCAGCGAGCACCTTGGTGTGATCAGCTGTTCGGTTAGCGACAGAATGATGTAACGGTCAAAGGTAAACCTGCGCATGCGGACACCGGACTTCCTCTGTCTGCTTGACTGCGCAAAGTGAGCGATTTCATGCACTTTATTTGCTAGGGAATCACCTCAAATTAAATAACTTTCCAGCCACAGAATGGCCTAATATTTTGTGAGATATTACAAAAATAAACATATATCACAATGACCAAATTTCAGAAGGAACTAAATTTCACAGATTTTATGAAATCGAAAGGCCGTCTAGCTTTAAAATGAATGGTATAAAGTGCTCTGCAAGTCAAACCACCAAAATTCCAACTGAACAACAGTTTACCTGTTGGTTCACTCTCTACCTTCTTGCTGTCTTTTGAACTGGCTTGACAAATAAGTTTGATATATCATTTGGTACACTGCAAACCCCACCGAATATAGCAAATGCCAAAGGATTGTTACGAGCATTGACACGATGCATCTGTTGAAATTCCAAGCCCCATGGACTTTCACCTGTTTATTTTAACATAAGCACTTTACGTGAGTTGTGTAGTCATCATGCCATTTTATATCACCTTATATCATTTTATCTCATTTTATAAAAGATGTCATATATTTAAATCATCTCAAGTTTTAATAAATGCTTAAGATCTCACTTATGACAAAAGTGTTTTTTCTTTTTTTAATAATACACCTGTTTATTTCTCAGGTGGCATTTTCAGGGAAATTTAGACAGCATTAGGATGGTGGATGGTTGGGACATACAATTTTATTTGATTTATTGATTATTTATCAGGGCAGCAAGGTGGTGCAGTGGTTAGCACTGTCACCTCATGGCAAGAAGATTTTGGGTTCGAACCTCATGGTTGACTGGGGCCTTTCTGTGTGGAGTTTTCATTTTCTTCTCATGCCTGCATGGGTTTCCCCCATATTCCAAAGACATGCAGATTACATCAACTGGTTACTGTGAATGTGAATCTGTATTAGCCCTGTGATAGATTGGCAACCTGCTCAACCCTGACGAATAAGCAGTACAGATAATAGATGGATTATTCAGTGATGGTAGAATATAATCTGATGCCATTTCAGTAGGAACAGTTTCAAATAACTTTTTATCGATTTTTTTCATGTCTACTGTATATTAGTATTTCATATAAGAGCAATTTAATTTTGTTTTAATTTTCTACTTTTAGGTGATTGGAATAATGTTATATGAAAAATGAGAGAATAAAAAAGAAAAATATTTTGGTAAGAAGTATACTTATACCAGGTTTGGGACACACTGACCTCGGTCATACTCGTTCTGATTGTTATGAGATCTCAAATGTGTGCATGAAGGGTATTAATGCACAGTTGGTGATCTGCATTGGTTTCATGTAAAAAAAAAAAAAAAGCAGAGCATGACCAACATAGTATGACCAAGTTTTATATGGTCATACTAAGTCGACATTTCCATATTTATAGCAACAGTCATGGATGCATTACAAGTTTCAAGGTCGTATGAGGTGCGATCGCTCCCATTAATTGAAAATGAGAAGTTATCATTTCAGTTTGGCTTTCTTAATTGGTCCCTGACCTAGAGGACCAGTCCATCAGTCAGCCCTAATCATAACAGCAAAGTTCAGAGATATATTTATATAGAATAAAAATTTTGTCCTTCTTTATTAAATGCGCCTTTTCCTTTACGAGTTTAAAATTGGACAAAGACAAAAAAAATTAGGGTTTGATTTATAAACTGATAATCACGCATCTTATTGCATGGGCTCCTTCAAAACGTCCTGTGCTAGAGATTCAGGTTGTCTGCCATTTTTGAATGTGACAAAGATAGGTATTTAAATTTAATATATTTGATATAACATTTACAGCTTGTACTTCTTTGGCTGTAATGAATATTTAAAGGGCACTTCATATAAAAGCTTATTTGACTTTTCCCAGGCCTTATCACAGTCTCTTATTGTAAAACAGAAATGTGAGTGGTTACTGAATTGGTTTATGAAAAAACCAGTGTGATTTTCCATTCCTAAATTTAACATATTGTCATACATGTGGCAAGACCTACAATGCTGACGACTATATAAACCACATGAAGGAAAAGCATACGATACTCTAAGTTTCCACAGTTTTCACCTTACTATGCTGACTGGCAAAATATATGATGAAGTATAAAATCACATTCACTAAATCAAACACGCAAAAAAAAAAAGTTCTCGGTGCTGCATTTTGTATAGGCCGATGCATTTGTGCATGTACAGTACTGTGCAAAAGTTTTAGGCACCCTATTTGTTTAGTACAAACATTATTATAGGTTTTTTATTTTATTTTATGACATTATCGAGTCAGTACAAAAACATTTCAGATTTCCAAACCTTAGTTTTCCAGCACAAAATGAAATGTTACAGAAAAATGTTTGTACATCAGTAAAGAAAGCAGCACATTATGGAATAGCATATAATGTTATAACTATATTATGATGCTGAGTTTTGCTGTAAAAATAAGAGGCAAGTGCGACAAAGTGTCCAGAAGACCTGTGGCTGGTTGTGTAAGATGCTCAGTAAAACCTTCAGCTCATTTCATTATAAAACTGCACTCATTGTACCTGACACTATTATTATTTTTAAAGCAAGCGTTAACACATGAAACTTAATTTATTACTGTTTACTGCTCTTTATAGGATTTTTTTTTATGTAGAAACATTTACTTTTATTATTTTTGCTCAAGAGCATTTCTTTACGTGTGCGTAAATATGTACACCCTTGTTCATTCAGTTAAACATCTTTCTTGTAGTCTTTTAGTCTCTTGTAGTCTTGGGGGGTTAACACGGTCGCCTCACAGCAAGAAGGTTTTTTTCCCCCAGTATTTATTGAGGATGCAAACATCACAGAGTGATTTACAGAAGACCCGAACCAAGGTTCTGGGTTTGAGCCCAGTGGCTGGTGGGGGCCTTTCTGTGTGGAGTTTGCATGTTCTCCCCGTGTCTGCGTGGGTTTCCTCCGGGTGCTCCGGTTTTCCTCAAAGACATGCGGTTAGGTTAATATGAGATGGCCTTGGGCTGAGGTGCCCTTAACTGCTCCCTGGGCGCTGTTAGCATGGCTGCCCACTGCTCTGGGTATGTGTGTGTGCTCATTGCTCATGTGTGTGTTCACTGCTTCAGATGGGTTAAATGCAGAGAGGAATTTCACAAGTGTCTCATCTCATCTCATTATCTCTAGCCGCTTTATCCTTCTACAGGGTCGCAGGCAAATGGAGCCTATCCCAGCTTACTACAGGCGAAAGGCGGGGTACACCCTGGACAAGTCGCCAGGTCATCACAGGGCTGACACATAGACACAGACAACCATTCACACCTACGGTCAATTTAGAGTCACCAGTTAACCTAACCTGCATGTCTTTGGACTGTGGGGGAAACCGGAGCACCCGGAGGAAACCCACGCGGACACGGGGAGAACATGCAAACTCCGCACAGAAAGGCCCTTGCCGGCCACGGGGCTCGATCCCGGACCTTCTTGCTGTGAGGCGACAGCGCTAACCACTACACCACCGTGCCGCCTTTCACAAGTGTGTGATGAATAAAGTTATGCTTTCTTTCTTTCTTTCTTTCTTTCTTTCTTTCTTTCTTTCTTTCTTTCTTTTAGACATGCAAACTCCATGAACAGCTCCATTCAGACTATGTGCATTCAACAGAGCCAGATATAGTAGTATGTATTGTCTGTGTGCATGTAATGTAATGGCTGGGTGTAAATAATGAGAACTGTTCCTCACCCATCCGTCAAACGTCTGTCTGCTGCTGGATGACGTTAGCAGACTCTCCAGCTGGATGGTGCAGTTGGCGACGAAGTCATCATATCCAATTGGTGTGTCGTGGAAAACGGCCAGTTCCAGCACTTTGCCCTCACATACATACGGGCAAAATTCTTCATTGAAGGTAGGATGGTTGGTCCTGGGTCTGATGGCTGTCTGGCCCACTTTAAAATTGTCCATTTTGACCACGATGTAAGGATCCAGCTGTTGCGTTTTCTTGTGGAAAGTGTGTCGCGTGGAGAAAGTGGTGGGCTTTAAGTCCACCGCCTCCCTGATGCGCAGTCTCAAGTAGCCGGTGAATCTCATCTCTTCGGCCAGAAAGCTGCTGTGCTTCAGTATAAAGCTGTCAGTGCCCCAGGTGTTCACACGCCTAATGAATGAGTCAAATGAGAAAGTATGCAAGCAGAGACGCAAAGACACCGACAGCACAACGCAACGCACTCATGGCCGGACTGACAAGAAGACAATAAACGGACGGCACTTCGCCTACACGCAGGATTAAGTTTCCGAAGCAAACGCAGCGTGGTTTAAAGTCAGATCACTGACTCAAATCCAGATGTGAAGGGCCAGGTAGAGCTGAAAGCGTGCCGGAGATCCCGACTGTTACGTGTTTCCTGCTGTGAATTCTTCTGTCTGCCTCTTCAGGGTGTTTCATTTCAGGTTTAAGCAATCACAAACAGGCTCGATCATTGCGTTCCTATCATTATCATAATCATCATCATCATCATCAGGATCTTTCCTGAAGCACGTCAACAATGCGTAACTAAACACACACGCACGCGCGCACGCACGCACGCACGCACACACACACACACACACACACACACACTTGTATTTCTATCTTTGTAGAGACGCACTGACAGTGTGCAATAATCTTTTCTTCTTTTTTGCTATTACAGTCATTTGTTGTCTTTGTATTTATTGTTATTCATTTCTTGTCATTTTTGTTATTGTTGCATGGTACATTGTCAATGAATGTGTGGAGATTATGATTATTATTATTATTATTACACTACCGTTCAAAAGTTTGGGGTCACTTTGAAATGTCCTTATTTTTGAAAGAAAAGCACTGTTCTTTTCAATGAAGATCACTTTAAACTAATCAGAAATCCACTCTATACATTGCTAATGTGGTAAATGACTATTCTAGCTGCAAATGTCTGGTTTTTGGTGCAATATCTCCATAGGTGTATAGAGGCCCATTTCCAGCAACTATCACTCCAGTGTTCTAATGGTACAATGTGTTTGCTCATTGCCTCAGAAGGCTAATGGATGATTAGAAAACCCTTGTATAGTCATGTTAGCACAGCTGAAAACAGTTTAGCTCTTTAGAGAAGCTATAAAACTGACCTTCCTTTGAGCAGATTGAGTTTCTGGAGCATCACGTTTGTGGGGTCGATTAAATGCTCAAAATGGCCAGAAAAATGTCTTGACTATATTTTCTATTCATTTTACAACTTATGGTGGTAAATAAAAGTGTGACTTTTCATGGAAAACACAAAATTGTCTGGGTGACCCCAAACTTTTGAACGGTAGTGTAATGCACTGACAGTGTGCAATAATCTTTTCTTCTTTTTTTGCTATTACAGTCATTTGTTGTCTTTGTATTTATTGTTATTCATTTCTTGTCATTTTTGTTATTGTTGCATGGTACATTGTCAATGAATGTGTGGAGATTCTCATCTCATCTCATTATCTCTAGCCGCTTTATCCTGTTCTACAGGGTCGCAGGCAAGCTGGAGCCTATACCAGCTGACTACGGGCGAAAGGCGGGGTACACCCTGGACAAGTCGCCAGGTCATCACAGGGCTGACACATAGACACAGACAACCATTCACACTCACACCTACGGTCAATTTAGAGTCACCAGTTAACCTAATCCGCATGTCTTTGGACTGTGGGGGAAACCGGAGCACCCGGAGGAAACCCACGTGGACAACATGCAAACTCCGCACAGAAAGGCCCTTGCCGGCCACGGGGCTCGAACCCGGACCTTCTTGCTGTGAGGCGACAGCACCAACCACTACACCACCGTGCCGCCTGTGTGGAAATAATAATAATAATAATAATAATAATAATAATAATAATAATAATTATTATTATTATTATTATATTTTTTGTACTAGAACGGTGGCTACAGTTATCAACAGTCCATAATTATCGACACCTTTTCAGATTTACCAATAAAAAAACAATTTTACAAAGGTGAGTTTCAGCTACAACAGTTATTATTGGTTAATTAATCAACCTGAAGACCCGCCCTCGCCTCTCAACCTCGCCTTTTGATCTCGTCCTTTGATGACGCACCTGAGATGGATTTTTTTTTTTGCACGATCAGGAATTTGAGGAAAACCTGGACGTTATCAATCATTGCAGGTAAGCACGGTGGAAAGATCATGGACATTTTTTTCCTGATCAAATTCACCGATATTTCATGATCTCCTTTGTTTCTTACTTATTCATTTGACACTCGCCATTTTGTATCTAAACACATGTTTGAGAAGTCACGTGAGGCGTCGATAATAGTGATCACTTTCACCGGTGTCCACCATTATCGACACCCTGTGGAATTAAGTGACATTTACAACTGTTATGGATCGATCTTTGTGTAACATTGTTGAAGTAGATGAAGTACTTTAAAAAAAATAAAAGTGCTGTGATTTATAATTTTTCCCCCTGATTCATAACAGAATGGAATGTTTATAGAGAATGAGATTCAGTTCATGGACAGCTGTCCTGACATTTTCCTTTAGAATTCTCTGGCATAATTCAGAATTCATTGTTCCATCAATGATGGCAAGCCGTCCTGGCCCAGATGCAGCAAAACAGGCCCAAACCACGATACTACCACCGCCATGTTTCATAGATGGGATAAGGTTCTTATGCTGGAATCCAGTGTTTTCCTTTCTCCAAACATAACACTTCTCATTTAAACCAAAAAGTTCTATTTTGGTCTCATCTGTCCACAAAACATTTTTCCAATAGCCTTCTGGCTTGTCCACGTGATCTTTAGCAAACTGCAGATGAGCAGCAATGTTCTTTTTGGAGAGCAGTGGAACCCTTGCAACCCTGCCATGCACACCATTGTCGTTCGGTGTTCTCCTGATGGTGGACTCATGAACATTAACATTAGCCAATGTGAGAGAGGCCTTCAGTTGCTTAGAAGTTACCCTGAGGTCCTTTGTGACCTTGCCAACTATTACATGCCTTGCTCTTGGAGTGATCTTTGTTGGTCAACCACTCCTGGGGAGGGTAACAATGGTCTTGAATTTCCTCCATTTGTACACAATCTGTCTGACTGTGGATTGGTGGAGTCCAAACTCTTTAGAGATGGTTTTATAACCTTTTCCAGCCTGATGAGCATCAACAACGCTTTTTCTGAGGTCCTCAGAAATCTCCTTTGTTCGTGCCATGATACACTTCCACAAACATGTGTTGTGAAGCTCAACTTTGATAGATCCCTGTTCTTTAAATAAAACAGGGTGCCCACTCACACCTGATTGTCACCCCATTGATTGAAAACACCTGACTCTAACACCTTCAAATTAACTGCTAATCCTAGAGGTTCACATACTTTTGCCACTCACAGATATGTAATATTGGATCATTTTCCTCAATGAATAAATGTTCAAGTATAATATTTTTGTCTCATTTGTTTAAATGGGTTCTCTTTATCTACTTTTAGGACTTGGGTGAAAATGTGATGTTGGTTTATGTCATATTTTATGCAGAAATATATAAAATTCTAAAGGGTTCACAAACTTTCAAGCACCACTGTAGCAGGGAACAGGAATCTTTGAGTCAGGATATTCTATTGCAGGATGAATTCAGGTATAGGCTTATTGGACCATCAGGTAATTTGGGACTGTTTAAATAAGCAGCACTTATTTTATGTTCTCAGAAGTAAAAATTAAAATTTAAGACCTTGCAGTGCTTGAGAGCAGTAACAAGTTTTAATTCATGTGACGTATTAGTGGGTGTGGCCAGCATCAAAAAGGAAGTTAAAACCAAAAATCTTGGGTTAGGAGAAATGACATGCTTTCGCATGTTTTCTTTTTCTTCTCTCCTATAAGGTTATCAAATTGTCATGACAGCACTGTGCAAAGGTCTTAGGCATCCTTTTTTTGACTTCTGCATTATCGAGTCAGTACAAAAAAACATTTTAGATTTCCAAACACACGAAAGCAACATATTACATATGAAGCCACTTTAATATAAAACAAGGTTTTATATTAAAAAGTTATTTAAAAAGTAGGGTGCCGAAAACTTTTGCACAGTAATGTATGTCATAAAACATTACACATATGGGCAGCCATATATTACACATTATGTATTATATACACATGATATATTACACATGTATTACACAGCCATAATATATTACACATATGGGCAGCCATTATGTATGTCATAATATACTACACATGTGGGCAGCCATGGCCTAAAGGTTAGAGGAGTAGCCTTAGGCCCAAAAGGTCACTGGTTCAATTCCCTCGACCGGCAGGAAAATCCGTGGCTGAAGTGCCCTTGAGTAAGACACTGAACCCCTAACTACTCCCTCAGGTGTTGTATGTGTGTGTACTTGTTGTACATTGCTCTGCTGAATGTCTGCTAAATGCTTGCAATATAATATACATATTTGTGTTCATATAGTTTTAGAGACTGGTCTGAATGTTTATTTTTTCATCCATGGTTATGCTGCTACTGCAAGAAATAAATTATAAATGGCTACTTACATTTTTATTTGTTTATTGCTTAGATTTAAACTTAATATTTTCATACTGAATTTTAGAAAAGATTGGTTATAAATTAGGAAAATACAGAATTTTTATTGCTGTAAGAAATTAATTTTAGAATGTACTGTAAATACTGTATGCAAGCCTATGTACATATTGATGCCAACATCTTTTTTTTAGTCTACTGTGTTCTAACAATATTAGAATATATTCATAATGTGTCCCAAATTACCAAACATGTCAGTAAAAAATGGTTTTCAGTCAGTCTTGACCAAAGGGGAATCTTTAGCATATAATCGAAACATTTTCCTTCACAGTTAAATATCCAACACTTTGTGGTTTTCATAAATACATCATGTATTGAAGTATTTGCTTTATTAATGGCAAGAAAGTTTAGACAAGTCAGAAACTCAAAAACTGTATGATCTGAATACTGTATATCTGAATTCATCCTAAAATTAAATGTCAGAATGAATACAAACTAATATGGTTTTACACTAATCCATATTTGTCAGCTGTCCATCGCTAGCAATGATGACTGCTTCATTAGGATGCGCAGAAACGTAGATGGGCCGCGAAGCCCACACCAGAGTGACAGAGTTGTCTGCAGTGGTGGCACAAATGACCTGGCTGAGCTGCCATGGAATGTCTGGCTTCGTGAGCCCTCGTATATTCCCTTTGACGCTTGCGGACACTGAGCTTTTAACTATGCTTCGCCATGTTGCTCTATCTGAGGCATCCCTATCCCACGTCTGATCGATAATTCCGGCATTCTTCATGTTCCTCTTCAAGATGTCTTTGTACCTCAAGTTCTGTCCTCTTTGTCTCCTCTTTTTGAGGCTCAGTTCTCTGTAAAAAACGGCTTTGGGTAGTTATGTGCTAACGAAGTTGGGAGGCTGTGATAAGGGCTTCCATGCTTACTGCAGTGGCTTGCCTGAGGACTTCTATATCAGGGATCTTGTCCTGCCATCTTATTTTGAGGATTTGACGCAGGTGTCAGAGTTGTAGCCTGGTCAGTTTCTTGAGATGTTTACGGTAGAGCATCATGCATTCAGTGGCGTAAAGCAGAGATGGTAAGACTGTGGCGTTGTATTGAGGTATTTCACCTGACGTCACAGGGTCACGTGACGCCCTGGTGTCCGCTATTTTGGATGGCAAGCTACATACTAACGCTGCAGACAGAGAGGGAGAACCAGCTTGAAAAAAAAACGTGTTACAGACACCTAGAATAGATTAATTTGTCAGTAAGCACTCTATAAATAACCATGGTGTTTGCTTGTTGTGCTGTGGGCTGCCACAACAGACAGGGACAGCGTGCAGGATGCTCCTTTTACCGGTTTCCTACTGACCCAGACAAGAGGGCCAAATGGATTGCAGCTATGAAGAGACAGGATTGGGAGCCAACTTGCGCTTGTCTCAGAGCGCGGATCTTTTTTTTTTTATATTGAAAGTATCAAGTCATTACAAAACAAGTAGATAAAGTGACATCAGACATAAAACGCAATAACAGAGGCTAGAAAGAAACAGGGAAATTATGTAAAAAGAAAGAAAGAAAGAAAGAAAGAGAAAAAAGAAAAGAGCGCGGATCTCCAAACACATGAGAAGCCTATCTTACGCACATATCACGCGGACTCCACACCTCCACACACGCATCGCGTCTGAAGTCATAACTCATCAGGGGAAATCGTGTCCGCATTGGCATGTTCAAAAAACAACCTCGCGTCAACAATGATACCACACGCAAGAAAAAAAAAACCAGTCAGGCTACTCAACAACCAACCTGGCAGCAGCAGTCGTTGTCAAGTAAACACAACACTTCGGATATGCAAATGCTTCCCGTTACACACGATTGCTATGTCAATAAACATCATTTTGCCAATATTTTAGAGACCCCCCAACATTTCCCAAATCATGTTTTCAAAGGATCTCATGTCTGTTTCAGGGGATCTCGGATCCCCCGAGTAACAAGACAGTGTTGTGAACATAGCCCACCTTGTACCGTTTCAAACTGCTGGGGTCATCCTTCATCAAACTGTTGACTTCTGTCGACAACCTTGGCTCCATACCAAGGCTGGGTACAGTGTTTATGATAAAAGACAGATCCAATTTAACATGAATCACAGCTTACTTTCTTGTTAAAACGCACAAAGGTCTCCACCATCTCATACCGCCAATGCACTGAAGGGCTTAAGCATGCCGTCCAAAATGGCGGCATCACGTGACTTGGTCACGTGAGTGAAATACCTCAATACTTTCAACTTGGTGGTTCTCTTGATGTCATGGCAAGACCATAGTTGCATTTGTAATGCACCGAAGGCTTTGGTGGCAGCTTGAATCTGGCAGTCTACCTCCAAGTCTGATAAGTTTGTGTTGGTAACTGCACTGCCTAACTAGATGAAACTCTCAGAACTCCTAAGAGGCGTTCCATTGACCAGAACAATGGTGGTTGACCTTACCTGTGGCTCAGGTGAGGGTTGGTACAGGAGTTCTGTTTTCGTGGTTTGATTTTCAATCCAAAGAGGGTTGCAGCTGTGGCAAAGCAATCAACGATTTCCTGCATGCCATCCAAATCTGTTGCTACCAATGCAGAGTTATCTGTGTACAGCAGTTCTTGCATGCACATTTGCAGAGTTTTGGTTGAAGACTTGAGTTTGGCAAGATCAAAGAGTTTGCCTTCCGATCGAGTTCTGATGTAGGTTCCTTTATCTAGGTTAGTGCCCATAGTCTCTAGGACTGCTGTAAGGTAGAGAAGAATATCAGGGCAAGAATGCATCCCTGTTTGACACCACGATTGACAAGAAAAGCTTCACTAATGTCTTCTCTGATCGAAACCTTCCTAGACATGTTCTCATGGAAGAGCTTAATGAGCCGTATCGGTCTTTCCAAGCATCCATACACTTCTAGTATCTTCCAAAGCATCTCTTGGTCAACAGTGTCAAAGGCCTTTGAGAAGTCTACAAAGACCACATACAGAGGTTGACATTATTCGATGGCTTTCTCTTGGAGTTGTCTCAGAGTAAAGATTGTATCTGAGGTAGATCTGCCAGCCCTGAAACCGCACTGACTTTCTGGAAGTACATCTTCTGAAATATTTTTAATTTGGTTTAGAACTTTCTTGGCCAGAATCTTGCCTGCAATAGAAAGCAGATATATGCCATGGTGGTTTCCACATTTGCTCCTTCCTCCTTTCTTTTTGGAGATGGTCACAATTAGGGAATCTTTGAAGTCTTGGGGAAGACACATGTTCTGCCAACATGTGTTGTACAGTTTTAAGAGTGTAGCTGTTAGGCTGGGGCTACTTTGCTTCAGCATGTCAGCTGGGATGCCGTCTTGGCCAGGTGCTTTGCCACATCTAGTATCCTTGAGTGCTTTCTCAAGCTCATCTGATGTGATGGCTACATACAGATCTTCTCTTGATGGTCTCCTCTCAAGCCAGCGACATGCCTCAGGATTGGCTGACCCTTGCTGGTTTAGGAGATTGGAGAAATGCTCCTTCCACCTTCTCTTTATGTCTTCCAGATTTGTGTGGAGTATAATTCCATCAGCACTTTTCCATATTAATACTGTAATGACAACAGTTTGTACCATTTTATAAACCGTGCATTTTATTATTTTATTCCATTTCACAACCATCTATAATTTATAGGTACATGAATATTCAAAATATGCTATATGATTTCCAGCCTATAGAGGGAGACACAAGGACAGTTCATTCAGACACAAAATTACACTAGGCCTCTTAGGGACATTTGAGGCAGGTAGTTAATACTGTGGTTATACACTCATCAACCATTTTATTACCTGTACAATTGCCAAGACTCACTGAACATTGCTTCCCATCTTCAACTGTCCAGGTTTGGTGAGCCCATGCCTACTGTTGCCTCAGATTCCTGTTCTTCGCTGACAGGAGTGGAACCTCATGTGGTCTTCTGCTGTTGTAACCGATCTACTTCAATATTCAAGGTGTTGTGCATTCTAAGAGGCTTTCCTGCTCACTAAGGTTGTAAAGAGTGGTTATGTGAGTTACCATAGCCTTTCTGCCAGCTAAAACCAGTCTGGCCATTCTCATCTTACCTTTAGAGACTGTTGTGTGTAAACATTCCAGGTGATCAACATTTTTTTGAAATACTTGACCTTGCCCAGCTGGTGCCACTAATTATGGCACGGTTAGAGTTCATATTTCTCTGCTTTCTGATGTTTGACATGCACATTAACTGACGTTCTTAACCTGTATCTGCATGATTTTATGCATTGTTATGCTGCCATATGCCACATCATTGACTGATTACATAATTGCATGAAAGAACAGGTGTACAGATGTTCCTAATAAAGTGGTTGGTGAGTATAAATACCTGTACAGAATCATTCATTTATTCATTTTTAATATTAACTGTTTCTATTCATTCCTGACTTTTTCACCATCAGAACATATTAAGCAGCGTTGTAGTCGAGTCACTAAACCTCGAGTCTGAGGCCAGTCTTGAGTCCCCAGTGTTCAAGTCCAAGTCCAAGTCATTAAAGAAAATTTCGAGTCAAGTCCGAGTTGAGTCCACTATTGATCCGAGTCGAGTCAGAGAACAAGACTCCAACCGCATCATTTGACAGTGACTGTTGCTGCCTTTATGTGAAACTGTTTACGATGCTCGAAAGTCCGCTTGGTGTGCACACCATCCGGAGTGCACCCGAGAGTCTATCTGATGCATGCGCGAAGGCGTGACATTCTTGCATGAAATTTGTACAAAAATTAATGTAGATATAAATATCTTATGCCAAATTATTATGGCATGTTACAAAAAATAAAGAAAAAATCAGAGTCCTCATCTCCAATTTACAAGTCCGAATGCAGTTAATGCACGAGTCCGAGTCCAAGTCCGAGTCATCAGTGCTCAAGTCCAAGTCAAGTCATGAGTCCTTAAAATTAGGGCACAAGTCGGACTCAAGTCCGAGTCCTGGACTCAACTACTACAAGCCTGATCTAATCTCATCTCATTATCTCTAGCCGCTTTATCCTGTTCTACAGGATTGCAAGCAAGCTGGAGCCTATCCCAGCTGACTACGGGCGAAAGGCGGGGTACACCCTGGACAAGTTGCCAGGTCATCACAGGGCTGACACATAGACACAGACAACCATTCACACTCACATTCACACCTACCGTCAATTTAGAGTCACCAGTTAACCTAACCTGCATGTCTTTGGACTGTGGGGGAAACCGGAGCACCCGGAGAAAACCCACGCGGACACGGGGAGAACATGCAAACTCCGCACAGAAAGGCCCTCGCCGGCCACGGGGCTCTAACCCGGACCTTCTTGCTGTGAGGCGACAGCGCTAACCACTACACCACCGTGCCGCCCCTACAAGCCTGATATTAAGTCCATATTAGATTAACATTATTTATAGGCCTACTTACTTTTGAATGATTGATGTTTGGATTAAACCATTTTGCCCTTCTATGTTTCAGAATCGCTCTAGTTTTTTTCCCCCTGATGATGAATTACTTTTGGTAAATTAAAAAATCTGATGTCTTTGTTTCTTCAGAACGATTTGCACATCGCGGCGGCACGGTGGTGTAGTGGTTAGCGCTGTCGCCTCACAGCAAGAAGGTCCTGGGTTCGAGCCCCGGGGCCGGCGAGGGCCTTTCTGTGTGGAGTTTGCATGTTCTCCCCGTGTCCGCGTGGGTTTCCTCCGGGTGCTCCGGTTTCCCCCACAGTCCAAAGACATGCAGGTTAGGTTAACTGGTGACTCTAAATTGACCGTAGGTGTGAATGAGAGTGTGAATGGTTGTCTGTGTCTATGTGTCAGCCCTGTGATGACCTGGCGACTTGTCCAGGGTGTACCCCGCCTTTCGCCCGTAGTCAGCTGGGATAGGCTCCAGCTTGCCTGCGACCCTGTAGAAGGATAAAGCGGCTACAGATAATGAGATGAGATGAGATGAGATTTGCACATCCAAAAATGCAGCAAAACCTTCCCATACCAATCAGTAACAACTAATTCGTCTCAATGAAGCACTACAAGCGTGCCTCCTGTCATGGTGGCGTAGTTACTGTTGCTATGGGGGTCACATGACGGTGCAAAGCCTCTATAGCCTTCCTGGCAGCTTGAACCAATCTGGCCATTTTCCTTTGACATCTCTCATTAACAAGGTGTTTCCACCCACAGAACTGTCGCTTACTCAATGTTTTTTTGTTTTTCACACCATTGTGTGTAAACTCTCGAGACGGTTGTGTGTGAAAACCCCAGGAGCTCAGCAGTTTTTGAAATACTCAAACCAGTCCATCTGGCACTAACACCCATGACACAGTGAAAGTCATGCTTTGAGATCACAATTTTTCCCATTCTGATGTTTGAAGTGAACATTAACTGAAGCTCTTGATTTGTATCTGCATGATTTTATGCATTGTGCTGCTGTCAAGGCTGATTAGAGAACTGCATAAAACAGCAGGTGTATGGGTGTTCTTAATAAAGTGGCCAGCGAGTGTAAATACCAATGTAAATGAATATATACACTGAAACTTCATTTCATTACAAGACCAATGGTAGAATGAAGCTGAGTTTGGAAAACCACTAGATGTCCTCATACTTTTAAAAAAGAAGAGGCTGATTGCAAGGTTTGAGTTCATGGCCAGTTGCTTGCATGCTTTCAACACTGCCTTCAGAAATGAATCAGGTCCACTCTTTCACTTCTCTTTCCCCTCCTTTCTGTTAACCTCTCTTCTACAGATGGTCTTGACCCACTAAATAACCACTCTCGACAGTGAAGGTTGTAATGTAGCGCTAATTAGTTCTCTTTTCTTGCAGGTGGGAAGATGGGGAGATATCTGAAACGAACGATAACAAGGCTTTTGTTTTAAGATGACATGCAGAGAAAACACGGATGTGAGCTTCTAATACAACAACAGAGAAACAGAAAGTGGTGGGTGATTATGACGCAAAGCGTGAAGAAAGAAAAACAGCACCTGCTCTGCAATTGCAATCCCTGCAATGTGACCCCTGAATGTCAGCTGCTCAGCTACTGAGTTACTATATTGGCAGATGGACGAGTCAGCGCTTGACAGCAGGCAGCACCTCGTTCATCATGCTGTATAGGGAACACATATTCTAGAACTCGCTCCATAAAAATAGACAGCCAAAACATGGAGGGGAAGCCATGGCTGAATGGTTAGAGAAACTGCTTTGGAACCAAAAGGTTGCTGGTTTGATTCCCTGGACCAGCAGGAATGGCTGAAGTGCCCTTGAGCAAGGCACCTTATCCATAACTATGCCATTGCTTGCTTACCACAATGCATTATGGGTGATACCAGGGGTCAGCACTGCTATATTGTTTACTTTTGTCTTTGTTAAACACTACACTGTTCTGTCTAACCGGTATTAACCCTGCCTAAAGTGAATTGCTGTGTGCTTTACTGTGTCTCCACAGCAAAGAGAGCACCTAATTTGAGCTTTTATCAGCTGTCAGTCAAGAAGAAGAGAAGAAAGAAATGGATAAGTTTAATCTGCAATGAAAACCTTCAAACTGAATCGAAATGGACAAGTGTTTGTAGCTCACATTTCTCTGGTGGGAAAAAGACGTACTTAAACTGTGACTCAGCAATATTTCCATGGTCTGCGGAATGGCCTTCGGTTATAGATGATTATAACAATTGACACTGTTCATCGTCTGAAACTAGCGATATTCCAAAGCCTGTAAAACGAATAAGCATTTTTCGGCCTTTGCCTATCAACATACTAAAGCACTCGGCAGCTGAACGAGCCTGTCGGACTGATAAAACTCCCAAACCACCAAGGGTATAATATTCAGTGTACCTCACTAGCAGCATTTATTGAAGTAAATACATTTATACTGAACATGACATAGCAGATCAGCGGGTTTCCAAAGTTTTTTTTTTTTTTGTAATGTTTCCTGATATCAAGTTTTATTTAACTAATCACTCATTTATAAATGTTTTGATAAGACATTTTGAGATTTGATGTTGTTGTACAGTGTGGTCGACTCAGTTAATCTCTAGGTTGTACGAATTCTTGTCACTTGTGTCTTACCTTCTCACCAAGCTTGATTTGGATTCAGATTTTCCTGCTGTAAACCCTCAACATGTTATCCACCTCTTTAAATCACCAATTTCATTGTCTTCCACGACAGAGCACGGCAAAATCGCTCCTTTCATATCGCTCTCATATACACTACCGTTCAAAAGTTTGGGGTCACCCAGACAATTTTATGTTTTCCATGAAAAGTCACACTTTTATTTACCACCATAAGTTGTAAAATGAATAGAAAATATAGTCAAGACATTTTTCTGGCCATTTTGAGCATTTAATCGACCCCACAAATGTGATGCTCCAGAAACTCAATCTGCTCAAAGGAAGGTCAGTTTTATAGCTTCTCTAAAGAGCTAAACTGTTTTCAGCTGTGCTAACATGATTGTACAAGGGTTTTCTAATCATCCATTAGCCTTCTGAGGCAATGAGCAAACACATTGTACCATTAGAACACTGGAGTGAGAGTTGCTGGAAATGGGCCTCTATACACCTATGTAGATATTGCACCAAAAACCAGACATTTGCAGCTAGAATAGTCATTTACCACATTAGCAATGTATAGAGTGGATTTCTGATTAGTTTAAAGTGATCTTCATTGAAAAGAACAGTGCTTTTCTTTCAAAAATAAGGACATTTCAAAGTGACCCCAAACTTTTGAACGGTAGTGTAAAATTAATCTGACATCCATCATATCGCTCAACTACTGACCTCGGATATCCCCCATAATGCATTGCGATAAACAAGTGCTATACTTGGGGGATATTCTCCCCAGGTTACTCTGGGTACGTTGTACATTGCTCTGGATAAGAGCGTCTACTAAATGCCTGTACTGTCCTGTGAAGTAAAACTTCACCCATTTTATTGACTAAATCTTTTTTTTTTAAAACTTTCTACATTAGTCATATGCTAATTTAGTGTCAAATGAGTGTGTCATTTAATTTCAGCAGACTTTATGATCCTTGCAAAAAAAAAAAAGGATCTCGGATTCAGTAATGTACTTTAATGTAGAGACTGTTAGTTGAGATGTATAGCTATATCACTGCAGTTTTCAAAGGTGCAAGATCTTTGGCAGCCAACCAAATAGACTTATAAAGAGCTCTTAAAACAAAGTGTTTCCTTTTGAAAGCTATTGACTTAATCTCTGGAGCAAGCATAGTTCTATTTTAGGGCGAGGAAAAACATCAGCTGATCTGAATTAGGAAATAAAGGTAATAATTCAGCCTCCCAACTGCTCATCAGACGTCAGATAATGGAAAGGACTCTATAAAGGCTAGGTGGCTATATACGATAGGTGTGTGAGTGAGTGAAAGAGAGAGAGAGTGAGGGGAGGGTAGACAGAGAGTAGAGTGGTCTGATTAAATTAGAGATCTGAAAAGGTTCTCAGTCAGTCCATGAATTGTGTATCCACAGGAAGAAGCTTATATATTATGGCCTTTTGGTTTTAGGAGACACTAAAGACACACATGTGAAACCACTCACAGACACTCACATAAGTGCACGCAACCTAAACGACACATCCAAAACATGAGACTTTCATTTAGTTGCTTTTTCTGAGGCTTTGGTTTTGTTCCCTATAGCTGGCATTACGGTCACAGCAAAACCAACAAATCCAACCAGCAAATTTCAAATTGTGTTGGTAGTGTCCCGAGGGGAAAGTGGTTAAGTATCCATAAAAAGACTTAAAGATTAGTGATAAATTCCAAAGTACTGTAAAATATACCATGCACAAAGGGGTTCCGTATTCGATGAGAATGAAAAGCATTCGACACACATTCTGATGTTCCTGTGAGCTACATTTGGTTTCTGTAGCATTACTCACGATTTCCATGCATGGGCTGAGATGATGCTGTCTGCCAGAGACCGGGAAACATTTGCCTTAGTGGTGCCTAATTCAACCCATCTGTGTGAACATACCACTCTGAGGATGATGCATTGGCCACTGCGCAGAGCTTCTTGATGTGAAGGGGGGAAAATCAGACCAAGACATAATTTTCTCAACCCAGGAACATCTCAATAAGCCTTTCCCAGAGTGACTCTGTAACACACATTTTGGAAACAATGCAATGTATTTGCCATGTTGATTGTGCACAAGCTTCAGATAAATGTTTTCATATCCTCACAGTGGACTTGAAGGCCTCAGTTTAATCCTGCCTAAGCTCATGCTTGACTTTAGTATGATAGATCCTGCCTGGAGGACTGGTTGTGACATAGTTTGATATTAATTAGTATTCTGTGCAACTCTGGTGTGGATGATTTGGAATGATTTTACAGATTTATTGCAGGAAACTTCCCTCCCCAAAAATTTCACATCCAAACAGACATGAATGTCAGCCATTCTGTGCTTTTCATTAAAACCAAGCTCCTGGGAGAAAAAAAAAGATATTATATATCCAGATATAGTCAGACATAATGCCACACTCTAAACCATATTTTCTCAATCCTTCATTGGAAATTAATGTAAGTCTAAATCCTAAATCAAACCAACTTATTCTGTATAAAAAAGACAGTCACAACTGGTATTACCTTAAAGGTAGACTGCCTATCAGATTTTTCAAGTTTAGGTCATAAAAATAATTTTCCCTGACACCCAGTTATTTTAGTTTAGTGGACCGAAAGCTACTGAATTAAAATCACAGACTTCCAATTTTATTAGGTTTTTTAATAGAACAATTAATGAATTTAGGGCCATGTGGCCCTAAATTCTCCGCTATTTTTTCTTGCTTCACCATGACCCAATTCAAGATACTACATCATGCATCATGTGGCAGGTTTTCCCCGTTCATGCAAGGCATTGTGGGATACAAATTTGAAACAGGAGAGAGAAATGGAGGTACCGAGTGTGCGAATGAAATGTGAAAGACCAACTACAGTAATGGAAAGCGAGAAGAAAAGACATTATGTTGCGAAGGAAAGGAAATGCAGGACCAAACTAATGAATATCAGCGGTCAGCGAGCACCTTGGTGTGATCAGCTGTTTATTTAGCGACAGAATGATGGAACTGTCAGTGCACGGTCAAGGTAAACCTGTAGATGGCAGTAATGCAACACTGGATGCCAGCTGCTGTAAAACCAAAAAGAAGAAGAAAAAGAAGGTAAACCTCTGTCTGTTTGACTGTGCGAAGTGAGCGATTTCATGCACAATGTTTGCTAGGGAATCCCCTCAAATTAAATCACTTCCCAGCCACAGAATGGCATGTTTTTTTGAGATATTGCAGAAATAAACAAATGACCAAGTTTCAGAGGGAACTAAATTTCACCGATATAATGAAATCAAAAGGCTGTCTAGCTTTAATATAACTATAACCATCAGACTAGTAGTTTTTAGTCCAATCTCAAACTCTTTCTGCCCAGACACAAGCATCTAACAGACATAAAACCAAAAATCTATTTTGGTCAAGGTAAACTTATTTGCAGAACAGGTAGTATTTTTGAAAAGCAAGCTTTTTATTTAGATTAACGAAAAAGTCGAACCTGATCTTGAGAAATTTCCTTTGATTGATTTCCTGTTGGAAAATTCCACCTGGCTAACTGAGAAACCTTGCTTATGGAAATTCACTGAGATTAGATGGTTTGGTTTAACAGCAATTCCCAGTTGAGTGGACATTCGTAAGAAAGTCTAGGAATGTGGTAATCAGTTTACGCTAAAATAAATAAAGTCCTGGCTTCAAAAGTAATTCACTTTCCTGTAAGCAGTGACCTTGCCTCTATTAAGAAAGGAATACCACAGCAGAGCAAATCAAAACAAACAATCTGGATTTAAGCCAAACGCGTTTTTGGCCATTATTGCAAGAGTGGGCCAGCAAGTTCAGGAAATCTCTAGGAAAGCCAGGAGTATTAGACTCCAGGCCTTCGCCGGATGTGCCTAAGCTTCCAGCTGAGAGAGAGACAGAGAGAGAGAGATCGATCAACAAGGCAGGCAAAAATGCGTTCATTCTCAAAACTGAAGTCTTTGTTCCATCCATTCATGTGTCCTTATCAACATTTCTTCATTTCATGTCTCAGTTCATATCTACATGGTAATGTCTGGGCCTTCAATCTCCATGTCTGACAAATTAAGCACTCATTCATCTTTAGTAACTTGACAGGGTCATCGATCCTGCGAACACTGTGCCAATGGCTGAAATACACATTAAACGGGACACCTATCCCACACCAGCGTGTTTTTAAGAGGTGAGAGGAAAGTGGAGTATGCAGAGGAAACCCATACAGACACAGAGAGCACATGCAAAACTCCACACAGACAATAAGCTGAGCTGAGGATCAAACTCCAGATTGTGGAGCTGTGAGACACTAATCCTACCAACCCCCTCAGAACCATAATTAAAATTCTAACTAGCTTACAACTTTTAAAAACATATTTTATGTTGGGACCTGAAACAGTGAACTCTTCCACTCCACAGTCCCAAGCACACTGTCCTTCCCTGACCCAACTTGCCCAGCTGCCGCTGTAAGTCAAGACCGGGTGGGTCCTTATCATTATCTCTTACCTCTGGATTTTATCAACTGGCGCGCCGTGCAACACAGGCAACCTAAACCTGGTTTGGATTTCAAGGCTATGCTCGGATCATATTAGAATAACAAGACTGACATTAGCAACACACCCAAAGTGGACCTGGGGCAAAGAAAACAGAGCTTTAGGAGCTATACTTAATAAATAAATAAATAAATATGTTGTATACATTCAGTGCCAAATAAAATATTGGGTGCATTGTAATAAATCTCACTCAGTTCTTTTCTTGTGTAGCATGAAGTAAATTTGTAGCCTTTATCTTCATCAACATCCATCATGGAGAATTTATTAGCATGCATATGTTCACTGGTGGTTGCAATTAACAATATTTATCCAGTATGTATCCATGTATGTTGCAATAACATACACTAAACTTTTTAAAAATTGCTGGTAATACTGGCAACAGCACTCTGTTAAAGGAGAACTGAAGTCATTTTTCAACTTGCTTTATTTCTTAATTAACATGTTATTCAATTATGTTTTCAGTTTTAGTAACCTTATATTGTGACTCGTATTGGCAAGTAATTGCAATTAAATATTATACTTATCGGCCTATTCGTTTTTAGCCATGTTGAATTTAGTTCGTTTGGTCCACAGCAGGCGTCGCTTATCCGCGCGATCTTCACGAGACTTGTGCGAGACTTCGAAACGTGAAGTGTCAGCCAGGTGTCAGTGCTGCCATTTTGAAAACTGTTTTCCAAATGAAATATTGCACAAAAACGAGTTTAAATGACGATTACTGCATACTTTTTTCAAACTTTCCTGATTGCTATCAAAACAAACAAAACTTCCAGCTTGATTACATCAGCATTCGAAAGAGGGCGCGCGCGTCTTTTGACAATGTTGGCAGATGTTGGTCACTTTGATTTCCGCTGTACGTTTTACTTCCGTCCTACGATGTCTTGCACAGGTCTCAACGAATCTCGTTTACGGCCATTGCTTTGACATATGGACTGATATATTACAGAGCATATTTCAAACACTCATAACTTGCTATAGCAGTGACAAAATAGCGATCAAAAATGCATTCCTATATTTAATAAAATGAGACAAATAGAATTTTGATGATAAAAAAATTTGCCTTCAGTTCTCCTTTAACTAAGGAAAATGCCTCCTCTGCAACTCCCATTCTCATAACAGCAGCACTATAATTACACTCAATTAGCTCATCAACTTTAGACTGGGTTAAGCGGTATTTACTCAACACAACCTAATTGGTATGTGTGGTAAATAGAGGGGTAGAGGACTGTTTGTTGTTTGAATGTTTGGGATGGGTTTGCTAAGGTTGCACTAAGGATTACCTGAGCTAATGATGTGGTCCCTTAGGGCAGGGAAGTGAGGCTTGAGAATTCCACTAAGTAGGGTTCCCTCCTCCCTGTGCTCCAGGCCACACAGACCTTTCTACATGGTGGGGGGTATACGGTATGTGCACCACCACAGGCAATACAAAGAGCAATTCCATAGCAGACATATTTATCATATTTAGTATGATCTACAAGCAGGCTAAAGACGTGAATTATGATCAGTAACACTAACATCACTAGATTTATAATATGTAGGAAACTTGTTGAAAAACAGAATTCCTTCATGTTAAAACATATCAAACCATACTGCTGCTGGGTTGGAACAATCAAGCAGACATTTTTGTGTCCTCCAATGGTGGACACAAAAATGTCCTCTATCCATGGTCTAATGCACTGTTTCTCAAAGTGTGGTCCATGGACCACCATGAGTTGATATCGTAAAATATCACGTTTTATCAGTGTTTCTCAAATCGCCTATGTGACTCCAAAAGCAAAGTTCTGAGTCACACAGATGAGTTGTTTTCTATATTGAATAAAGTCCTATGTAAATTCAAATAGTAGCCTATTATTTGAATTTGCCTGACATGAAGCAAGCCAGCAGTTTTGCGACACTGCCCATAGCTACATCAGTTTAGGCTACACATTCATATTAGCATCACCTCTGAATGTGGAGGCAATGTGGAAAAACTCTCTCATCTCATCTCATTATCTCTAGCTGCTTTATTCTGTTCTACAGGGTCACAGGCAAGCTGGAGCCTATCCCAGCTGACTATGGGCAAAAAGCAGGGTACACCCTGGACAGGTCATCACAGGGCTGACACATAGGCACAGACAACCATTCACACTCACGGTCAATTTAGAGTCACCAGTTAACCTAACCTGCATGTTTTTGGACTGTGGGGGAAACCGGAGCACCCGGAGGAAACCTACATGGACACAGGGAGAACATGCAAACTCCGCACAGAAATTTAAGGCCCTCGCCAGCCACGGGGCTCGAACCTGGACCTTCTTGCTGTGAGGCGACAGCACTAACCACTACACCACCGTGCCGCCTGTGGAAAAACCATGAGTAACCAAATTAGACTTAGCATCAAACTGTTAAAAAGATAATGGATCGGTGGCTGAAGGCTGGGTCAAGCAAAAGAAAAGCACAAGAAACATCTGACGAGAGCAAAGACGAAGTGCAAAGACATGATAAGTCTTTGTTTGAGGAAACAAAGCAGCGCAACTGGATCAATCTGGCCCCCAGTATAAGATTAAAACTGTCCAGTTTGGAGCTAGACATACTGCTGCTGGGGTGGAACAATCAAGTGGACATTTTTGTGTCCTCTAGTGGTGGGACACAAAAATGTCAGAATAAGCAGCACTATTCTTCCCATTAAGAGAAGGACAACAGTGAATGAGTTGGCGGTACTATTTGTAAAACTGTCATTTCATTAGTGTTTAATTTGTAATATACTCTTGAAGAGTATATTGTTTTTTGTTCAGGATATTTAAGGGATTAGGTGGTCTGCATTTTTGTTGTTTGTTTTGTTTTTTTATGGATAAAGTGGTCCTTGGTCTGAAAAAGGCTGAGAAACTCTGGTCTAATGGTTAGAGAAGCAGCTTTGGGACCAGAAGGTTGCTGGCTTGATTCCCTGAACCAGCAGGAATAGTTGAAGTACCCTTGAACAAGCCACCTAACCCCCAGGCTGCTCTGGGTACGTTGTATATTGCTCTGGATAAGCGTGTCTGTAATATAATGTATGTTTACCTGTAAACATGAATATTATGTACCTTTATATAGGCTAGTGTAGTTTACTCTGAAAGCTAATTAAAAGGACTCTGTTGTCATTACAGTGGTTAGTAGAAACGTACCCTGTGTCCGAAATCATTCACTCATTCACTACTGCCTACTCACTATCTAGGGAATTCTATAGAGAGGACTATATAGTGAGCTCATTGGTCTCATCTCATCTCATTATCTCTAGCCGCTTTATCCTGTTCTACAGGGTCGCAGGCAAGCTGGAGCCTATCCCAGCTGACTACGGGCGAAAGGCGGGGTACACCCTGGACAAGTCGCCAGGTCATCACAGGGCTGACACATAGACACAGACAACCATTCACACTCACATTCACACCTACGGTCAATTTAGAGTCACCAGTTAACCTAACCTGCATGTCTTTGGACTGTGGGGGAAACCGGAGCACCCGGAGGAAACCCACGCAGACACGGGGAGAACATGCAAACTCCGCACAGAAGGGCCCTCGCCGGCCACGGGGCTCAAACCCGGACCTTCTTGCTGTGAGGCGACAGCGCTAACCACTACACCACCGTGCCGCCCAGTCTCATCTCTCTTAGCTTAATTCCCAAGCTCTCCACATGTGCTGTCCCTCTGATGTGCTCGTTCCTTATCCTGTCCAACCTCCCATCACAAACCTTAACATCCTCAACTCTGCCACCTCCAACTTTGCCTCCTGGCTCTTCGTTAAGGGTCCGGTCTCCAATCCATACATCACAGCTGGTCTCACTACTGTCTTATACATCTTACCTTTCGCTTTTGCTGGGACTTTCCTATCACAAATGACTCCCGAAATCCTTCTCCAACTGCTCCACCCTGCCTGCACTCTCTTTCTCACCTCACTATCGCAGCCCCCATTTTCCTGCACAGTTGACCCCAGGTACTTGAATTCACCAACTTTCTTTCCGTCTACTCCTTGCATCTTCACCACACTCTCATCCCCATTCTCATTGATGCACATGTTGGTGGCTCTAAATTGACGGTAGGTATGAATGTGAGTGTGAACGGTTGTTTGTCTCTCTGTGTCAGCCCTGTGATGATCTGGTGACTTGTCCAGGGTGTACCCCACCTCTTGCCCATAGTCAGCTGGGATAGATTCCAGCTTGCCCATGACCCTGCACAGGATAAGCGGTTATGGATAATGGATGGAAGGAAGAACACTATGTTTTTGGATACTCCAAATTTGGGATTAAATCTGAATACAGATGCACATATTTGGAGTACTAAAATCATACAGATGTAGACGTGGCAAAAGATGGACACTTGAATGGGACTAGCTCACCAACAAAATAAGGGATGTTTGAGTAACTGAGGGTCTTAAATACTAAATTTTGAACATGTTAGGTTGTTTACAACGAAGTATCGTGGAGAATGTTTTTACTGCCCATAGTCAGCTGGGATAGGTTCCAGCTTGCCCGTGACCCTGCACAGGATAAGTGGTTACGGATAATGGATGGAAGGAAGAACACTATGTTTTTGGATACTCCAAATTTGGGATTAAATCTGAATACAGATGCACATTTTTGGAGTACTAAAATAATACAGATGTAGACGTGGCAAAAGATGGACACTTGAATGGGACTAGCTCGCCAACAAAATAAGGGATGTTTGAGTTACTGAGGGTCTTAAATACTAAATTTTGAACATGCTAGGTTGTTTACAACGAAGTATAGTGGAGAATGTTTTTACTGAGGACACTGTGACAGCTGTGAGCCTGACAGTGTCCAGATAGCACTGCAGCTGTCCTGCTTGGTCAGAGTGGATTGGCTCACTGATCCTCCTCTAACTGGACAGATCTAGACCGGACACATCACCTGCTCTGCCTGGCATGTCCTACACAGGGCAAGCCTGGCATGGGAGGAGTGGAGGAGTGAGGCCTGCACCAGGGAGAGTGTGGGATCTAAGATGTGCTGATTATGCTCTTCCATACTGCAGACCTCAGTTGTTACTGCACAATATTTACTACACAATATTACAGAACAAATACATCAGGGAAAATGAATGTTCAGCAGTAGCAGTAGCCAGGTAGAAGGGTTAAGGACTGGTAAAGCTCTCTGTGCAGAACAATAGACCATTCTGCCCTCTCTGCACCACAATTTGCAAGATCCAGTATTTTGATTTTTTTGTTAGTCAGCAAATGAATCTTATTATAAATTCTGATGACTGCAGAATAACAGGATCTTTGTGCTCTTTATTTGTTGACTCGAAGGAATTATAATAACCAAACATGGATTTTACTTGCATTTTTCTCACCATGCCTTTTGTACTCATCTGAACTGACACAGCTTCACCTCATCGGTCGGCCAGTGTCGTGTAAGTTCAGATGGATAAACCTGTTATGTAAAGTTCTGCTAAGGACAAAGCTGAAAACTAAGCAAGGCATCAATGATTCCTATATGGAATGGAAAAGATAATCCAATGTAGAGATGTTTTAAGGTGTATGTTTAAAATGTCTCATCTCATTATCTCTAGCTGCTTTATCCTGTTCTACAGGGTCGCAGGCAAGCTGGAGCCTATCCCAGCTGACTACGGGCGAAAGGCGGGGTACACCCTGGACAAGTCGCCAGGTCATCACAGGGCTGACACATAGACACAGACAACCATTCACACTCACATTCACACCTACGGTCAATTTAGAGTCACCAGTTAACCTAACCTGCATGTCTTTGGACTGTGGGGGAAACCGGAGCACCCGGAGGAAACCCACGCGGACACGGGGAGAACATGCAAACTCCGCACAGAAAGGCCCTCGCCGGCCACAGGGCTCGAACCCAGACCTTGCTGTGAGGCGACAGTGCTAACCACTATACCACCGTGCCGCCCTTGTTTAAAATGTCAAATGCAAAATTAACAATTTGCAAACTCATAGTCCTGGAATAGATCAATGAGTTTAGGAAATAGAAAAAAAAAAAAGAGTATCACTATGGCCTTCTGGAAAATGAGTTGTTATAGGTGCTGACAGACAGACGTGTAGCATGTGTGTACTCCACAGAAGCGTAGGTGGCTTAGCACTGGCTTAAGGGAGGGGGAAACTCTCATTAAGGCTGATGAACTGTGTGAAGATTGCGCTTATGAACTTGAGATGACTGAGGAGTTGTTCTGGGGAGCTATCATCTAACTGCCCTTCAGAAGGACAAGGGAAGGGTGAAAAGGAGAGCGGGAGGAGGCAGGTGTGATGAAAATGCTGATGTGCCAGGGCCACAAGGGTAAGATGAGAACAGCATGGTACAGCATAAATGGAGTTGGCACCATGCATAGCGGATGAGCTGGTTCTCAGTGTCTCACACTGTCAGTTATACATAGATTTAATGTGAGCACACCATGGGAAACTTTAATCTTTACATCTTTAAGAACAAATAACATTACCATTTGGAGTTTCTTTAGATATTTTATTAAAGCTTTATAAATGTTATACACCCCCCCCATATCTAAATTGAAGTAGAGGAATTTAATTTGACTGCATACACAGTATTTTTTTTTAATATAAAGATAATAAGAATGAGCGAAAACAGCTCGAAAACCTGAAGAGAGAAGAATAGCTAATGTTTCAGAAATAAACATGAACAAACTATTCATATTCAGACAAACAAACAAACAAACAAACAAAAGAGACTCCTTTGCAGTATAATGGAATATTGTTTTTAATTATATAATGTTATGTTCCTATTTTCGTTGATATGATTTTACTTTTAAATTGATGCATCCTGGTATGTGTACAACCCCACATCAGAAAAAGTTGGGACAGGATGGAAAATGTCTCATCTCATTATCTCTAGCCGCTTTATCCTGTTCTACAGGGTCGCAGGCAAGCTGGAGCCTATCCCAGCTGACTACGGGCGAAAGGCGGGGTACACCCTGGACAAGTCGCCAGGTCATCACAGGGCTGACACATAGACAACCATTCACACTCACATCTACGGTCAATTTAGAGTCACCAGTTAACCTAACCTGCATGTCTTTGGACTGTGGGGGAAACCGGAGCACCCGGAGGAAACCCACGCGGACAACATGCAAACTCCACACAGAAAGGCCCTCGCCGGCCACGGGGCTCGAACTCAGGACCTTCTTGTTGTGAGGCGACAGCGCTAACCACTACACCACCGTGCCGCCCCGATGGAAAATGTAAATAAAAAAAATAAAGCAGTAATTTCAAAATGTACTTTACTTGTATTTCATTGCAGACAGGTTGAACCGAAGATATTTCATGTTTTGTCTGGTCAATTTCATTTAATTTGTTAAGATACATCCATTCCTGGGGCGGCACGGTGGTGTAGTGGTTAGCGCTGTCGCCTCACAGCAAGAAGGTCCGGGTTCGAGCCCCGTGGCCGGCGAGGGCCTTTCTGTGTGGAGTTTGCATGTTCTCCCCGTGTCTGCATGGGTTTCCTCCGGGTGCTCCGGTTTCCCCCACAGTCCAAAGACATGCAGGTTAGGTTAACTGGTGACTCTAAATTGACCGTAGGTGTGAATGTGAGTGTGAATGGTTGTCTGTGTCTATGTGTCAGCCCTGTGATGATCTGGCGACTTGTCCAGGGTGTACCCCGCCTTTCGCCCGTAGTCAGCTGGGATAGGCTCCAGCTTGCCTGTGACCCTGTAGAACAGGATAAAGTGGCTAGAGATAATGAGATGAGATGAGACATCCATTCCTTAGTTTCAGGACTGCAACACATTCCAAAAAAAAGTTGGGACAGGTGATCCACATGGACTACGTTACCACCATGGATTACTTTGGCAAACCTTTGTCAAGCACTACAATATGGAGTTACATCCACAAATGCCAGTTAAACTTTACTGTGCAAAAAGGAAGCCTTATGCTAACTGTGTCCAACAGCATCATTGATTTCTCTGGGCTCAGAGGCATCTGGGATGGACCATCACACAGTGTAAACGTATACTGTAGTCAGACCAATCGGTATCCCAGGTGTTTTTTTGTAAGAAATGGATGCCATGTGCACTAGACCAAAGATGAACAGAACCATTCAGACTGTTACCAGCAACAACTCCAAAAGCCTGAGAATGTCATGGTATGGGGTTGTGTCAGTGCCCTTGGCAAAGGTAACTTGCACTTCTGTGATGGCAGCATTAAAGGAGAACTGAAGGCAAATTTTTTATTATCAAAATTCTATTTATCTCATCTCATTATCTCTAGCCACTTTATCCTGTTCTACAGGGTCGCAGGCAAGCTGGAGCCTATCCCAGCTGCCTACGGGCGAAAGGTGGGGTACACCCTGGACAAGTCGCCAGGTCATCACAGGGCTGACACATAGACACAGACAACCATTCACACCTACGGTCAATTTAGAGTCACCGGTTAACCTAACCTGCATGTCTTTTGGACTGTAGGGGAAACCGGCGGACCTGGAGAAAACCCACGCGGACACGGGGAGAACATGCAAACTCCGCACAGAAAGGCCCTCACCGGCCACAGGGCTCAAACCCAGACCTTCTTGCTGTGAGGCGACAGCGCTAACCACTACACCACCGTGCCGCCCTCTATTTATCTCATTTTATTAAATATAGGAATGCATTTTTGATAGCTATTTTGTCACTGCTATAGCAAGTTATGAGTGTTTGAAATATGCTATGTAATATATCAGTCCATATGTCAAAGCAATGACCATAAATGAGATTCATTGAGACCTGTGCAAGACATCGTAGGACGGAAGCAAAACATACAGCAGAAATCAAAGTGACCAACAGTCTGCCAATGTTGTCAAAAGACGCGCACGCCCTCTTTCAAATGCTGATGTAATCAAGCCGGAAGTTTTATTTGTTTTAATAGCAATCAGGAAAGTTTAATAAAAGTAGGCAGTAATCGTCATTTAAACTCATTTTTGTGCAATATTTTGTTTGGAAAACAGTTTTCAAAATGGCGGCACTGACACCTGGCTGACACTTCACGTTTCGAAGTCTTGCGCAAGTCTTGTGAAGACCGCGCGGATAAGCGACGCCTGCCATGGACCAAACGAACTAAATTCAACATGGCTAAAAACCAAATAGACAAGTATAATGTTTAATTGCAATTCGTTGCCAATACAGTCATGATATAAGGTTACTAAAACCGAAAACGTAATTGAATAACACGTTAATTAAGAAATAAAGCAAGTTGAAAAATGACTTCAGTTCCCCTTTAATGCAGGAAAGTACATTGAGAGTTTGGAGCAACATATGCTGCCTTCAAGATGACATCTTTTCCAGGGAGATTTCAACAAGGCAATGCGAAACCACATTCTGCACACATTACAAAGGCATGGCTGTGGAAGAAGAGGGTGTCTGTCCCCTCTGTTCTCTACAGAGAATGTGTGACGCATCTCATCTCATCTCATTATCTGTAGCCGCTTTATCCTGTCCTACAGGGTCGCAGGCAAGCTGGAGCCTATCCCAGCTGACTACGGGCGAAAGGCGGGGTACACCCCGGACAAGCCACCAGGTCATCACAGGGCTGACACATGGACACAGACAACCATTCACACTCACATTCACACCTACGGTCAATTTAGAGTCACCAGTTAACCTAACCTGCATGTCTTTGGACTGTGGGGGAAACCGGAGCACCCGGAGGAAACCCACGCGGACACGGGGAGAACATGCAAACTCCACACAGAAAGGCCCTCGCCGGCCACAGGACTCGAACCCGGACCTTCTTGCTGTGAGGCGACAGCGCTAACCACTACGCCACCGTGCCGTGTGTGGCGCACTTTGAAATAAAAAATATTACAATGACAACCCTGTACTGTTTCACACCTTAAGACCTGTTTACAGCAAGAATGGGACAAAATAACACCTGAAACACTTCATCATTTGGTGTCTTTAGTCCCTAAACATATTTTAAGTGCTGTGAGAAAGAATGGCAACATTATAAAGTGGTAAATGCTTTACCATCCCAACATTTTTTAAAACTGTATTGTATAAGAATCAAAATTGATATGTTTTTTTTAAATAAAGGCCTTTCCATCTTTGGATTTTTTCTGAACCTTTCCAGCATTATTTAAAAATGGTGACTCATTGAGCATATAATCTAAGAACACGACAAAAACATGAACACGTGCCTTGGTGATGCACAATACATTTGAGTTTAAATCCATATAAAATTTTCAGTTTTCTGTATCAATATTAACATTTCTGGTTGTCAATATGAGAAGAATTTGCCACACTGGACCCCACATGGTTCACCTTAAGCTGAGGGTTTATAAATGCAAAACCAGACACCACAATAACAGCAGAACAGCTAACCCTTGACCCCAAATCATGCTAATACTTCCTCTTCCTTATGGCAACAACCCTCAGCCCCTCAAAGCCAGAGGTGAGTGAAGGGAATTCCACAAACCTAAAATCACAGTGTTGATGCCCCTACATGATACACACAGCTTCATTTTATGTGGGTGGATAGAGTGCATGATATTCTGTCGAGGAGAGAACAGCAGTGTATTGATTTGCTTGAATAATGCTCAGGGCTATTTTCATCCCCACTCCGACGGCTGTCCTTCCTGGTTTGATCCCCTAGGCAACCGATGTGGTCATTCCTTCCAGAAAATGGAGAGCTGTATGTAACCAAACACCAGTAGGGGCCCCTGAAGAACCGAGAGAGAGAGAGAGAGAGAGAGAGGTTATGCATACTTCTATGCAGGAATAGAGAGGGAACATGAGTACAGCATACAATTTCCAATTTTCTAGCCACCATAGAGTTAGAGGAGTTTGCAATGTTCTGACATGGACTCATGTTGCAAATTTATAACAAATTGCATGGCTTAATTTGCACAAAAAAGTTCCAACGATGAAGGTTAGGGTAAAGGATGTGGTTAGTGTTTGCATGTTTTCATTCATATGAAATGAAACTATACTGACACGAGTCCTATCAGTTATCATAAGACCACAACTGAAATAAATTTAAACAAATAAATCAAACAAACTTTCCTTACTCTTACATCTAGGATGACTTTCATCTTCTGGTGCTCAGTCAAGCTCCCCCCTTTCTCTTCCCATACACAATAATTTCATCTCTCCTTTCCTTTTATCTCCTTCTGTCCCTGATCTCTCACTCCTTCCCCGCCAGGTTCCTTCCTTTCTCACCATTGCTTTTCACTTTTTTCTTTCTTCCTCTTTCTCTCCCTCTGTCCCATTTCCTTCACACAGGCTGTGCCCTGCTTTGTAAGCCACCTTGAAACTTAAGCTGCCTCAAATAGCAACATCTTTCAGCAGCAGGTCCTTGCTAAAGCATTAGCTGCAACTCGATCTGACCCTCAAACAGAGCTTTGTTATTGGGTAAATAAAGGGCAGCTGGAGAACTGAAGGAATGAATGTCTGAGCCACCTACAGAGGGCGCTAAAGGAGTGGGAATTTACATACTGGTATTTTGAAAATGACTGACAGAGTGAGTACATCATCCATTTGGTACGTACGTCGTATGGAACTGAACAGCAACATAAATGTAATGATATTTATGTAAGAAACTGACATCTTTGTATTTCAGATCAACCTGGAACCTGACATGAAGTGGGATTCACACCTAACCATCACATTGTTGGAGAACTGATGTGCTCACGAAGCCATTGGTACCATAACGAAGATAAAGATCAATCCCATCCCATTCTGCCTGAATTCACCCATAGTGGAGCGTCCCAAAAGCAAGGTATACCAACACTCTCTCAGGTGATCAATGCTAAAAAAAAAAATATGAGAACATGCAGAAACTCATGCAATCCAGAAGACGAACTGACAACGAAAAGCAATATGTATTGAAGTATGTGAGAGAATGAGATGGTGGTGCTGTAAATGTGAAAGAGCGTGAGGAGAGAGTCAGAGAAGAAGGGAGAGTGTGTTTGTAGCTTTGGGAGAGAGAGGTGCTCTCAGCAGGGCAGCTACAGGTCCTCTCTCACATGTGTTCTGCATCAAGGCAATCAAAGGCTAAGTCCCCCCCTGCAGCCAGACCTGCCCTGCTGTAAAGAGCCATCAAACGAAAGTGTGACAGACTGAAGGGCCTGTAATGGGTATATGAGGGGAGAGGGTCCCGACACACACATACACACACAATTATACACATGCATGCAGACATAAAATAGAGGAGTTTGTCTTCCCTCACTCTCACTCTCGAGCGAAGGCAAAGGGCAGACCCGCTGCTGAAGGAGGAGGGGGGAGAAAGGCCCAAAGTTTTCCCTGCTGACTGGCCTTTTGTGATTGCCCAGAGTAATTAGTCAAGGTGTCTGTGTGGAGTAAAACAGCAGGCAGCTCATTTTCTTTCAGCAGTCCCTACAAATGGCCAAGACTGACTAAAACATCTATGATTTGCTCATTTAGGTAAAGCCATACTACACAGAGAGCAGCCAGTGTCATAAAGGCTGACTTTACAACAGATTGCTCCATTAGCAGCAGCAACGGTACCAACTGCTGTCATCTGCTGTCAATGTAGTCCATTATGCTTCATGTTCCTCTTGAAGAAGCAATATGTAACCACTATCTGTGAACTTCTACCCATCCTGACAAGCAAAAGCCTTTCCATGAGAACCCAGGACAATATTTATTATCACACATCTGTGTGAGGGGCACAATGCTATATGCCAGTGAGTGCTCGGCCATGAAGAAGGCTGACTTTTGTAGATTGCAAAGGAATGAGTGATCAATGGTCAGGTGGATTTGCAGAGTGAGAGGAGACAATGACATCCTAAACTCTTCCCTGCTTGAGTGGCTTGAAATTGTGGACCTGAAGACAGCCATTTCAGGTCTACAGTCTAAGATGGTTTGGACATGTGTAATGCAGCAATTCATGGATTGCCAAGGTGACCAGCCTTAGCATGGAGGGACGGGTGCCTAGGGGCAGGCCACGGAAAACCTGGGTGGAGGTCATCTGGAGTGACCTCCGTGAATACAAGCTGGAGGCCTCAGATACATTGGATAGACAGGGATGGAAAAGAAAAACCAGAATTGCCATGCAACATTGTACCTGCCTCCTGGTGGAGAAACCAACAGAAAACCGGATAGTAGTAGTATTATGGACTGGACTGGTATGGGTATGACTGCTCTTCACTTTTGGGAATCATTACAACTGGTAGAGATTAGAGCAGCTTTGCATTATTTGTATAGTACTATTTGTTTAAAAAAAGGTTTGTTTAAAAAAAATCCCCTTTAACACTCTCCACTATATGTATGCTATTTTCACTAAGTGCTAGGTTTGTGTAATCCAGCTGTACACACCATATTTCACACTGACACTTGTACTAATGCAGTCCAACATCATGCAGGCCTCTAAGTCTGAAAGCCAGAGGTGTAAGAGGTGACCGGGGGCAAGAGGGGGGTTATGGCTTTAGCTGGGTAGGGTTGAGCTGGCTTTTGGTTGCAGTGTGAGGGATGAGTGCCACACCTGCTGGGTAATCTGTCATTACAGCTGGGGGACAGATCTCAGCTGCCCCCACTAATCACCCCTCCCCTGTTATCCCCTCCCCGAAAACACCTCCCACATTCCACATGCAGGTCTGCTTACAGGCCAGGGTGTGTGTTAATGCGTGGGCCAGCACAGTCACGTAAACTTTACATACTTTCATGGATGTAGGCTGAAATTTATTCCCAGAAATCTGTGATTAGGGTGAGCCATACACATGAACTCATACAATAGTGCATGTCAGGTGATTGTCTTATGACTGCATTAGCGCTATTCAATTAACTCTCACAGCTCACTTGGAAACGAAAAAAAAAACATCCACTGAAAAAAGGATGGAATGCAAGCAGCAGCAAGTACACGTCTTCCAGTTTCCTTGTTGCATGTTACACAGGAGCTCTGGAGTGCTTGACAGAGGTTAAGCTCATTTGTCTATCAGCAACAGGAAGTTTTGATGGGGTCATTTCCTCTACTGCTTCTCAGTGCTGATGGAACTGAATTTGTTGAGATTCTACAGATCTGATTTCACCAGTGAGACAGGGTTGGAGAGATGAGATAACCAAAAGATCTGTACTGGTGTCAACCCATGTAGTGGTAAAAAATGTGTTTTGAATACTACAAGTGTAAGAAATAACTACAGAGAAGGTCTGAGTGTTGAGGCATCTATTGTGCCAAAGGACAGATCTGATTAATTGCAGTTAGCTTACTGGATCAGTAATGACCTGGTTCCTCATATCTATATCTTTTATATCTGCATACCTCAAGGACACTTTATTGGGTAACCGTTCTCACAAATCAACTCACTGTTTTAAAAGATATAAGCCAATTAACTACTCACAGGATTTAATAGGAACATCTGTACACCTGCTGCTTCCTTCTTGTCCAGCACTGTTGCCAGGTCGGGGTCCATGTGGACTCTACTGAGCCACATGTCATATTAACTTGAGCATAGTTTTACACCAGATGCCCTTGCTCCTGCAACCCTACCATTTATGGGCTTGGGAAACAACCATTCACACCTATGGGCAATTTAGAGTGGCCAGTTGGATATCTTTGGACTGTGGGAGGAAACCCACACAAACTCCACACAGAAAGGCCCCTGTTGGCTACTGGGCTCGAACCCAGAACCTTCTTGCTGTGAGGCGACAGTGCTAACCATGCCACCACCATGCCACCCCATCTGTACGCCTGCTCAATTATGCAATCAACCATGTGGTATGTCGCAGCAGTGAAATGCATAAAAGAATTCAGATTCAGATCAACCGCTTCAGTTACTATTCACTTCAAACATCAGAATGGGAAAAATTGTGATCTCTGTGACTTTCACTGTGGCATGGGTGTTGGTGCCAGATAGGCTGGTTTGAGTATTTCAGAAACTGATGATCTCCTGGGATTTTTGCACATAACAGTCTCAAGAGTTTCCACAGAATGGTGCGTAAAACAAAAAACATCCAATGAGTGTCAGTTCTGCAGGCAGAAACACCTTGCTGATAAGAAAGGTCAGAGGAAAATGGCCAGACTGGTTTGAGCTGACAGGATGGCTATAATAACTCAAGAAACCACATTTTACAACCATGGTGAGCAGAAAAAAACATCTTGGAGTGCGCAACATGTCAAACCTTGAAGCAGATGGGCTACAGCAGCAGAAGAACACATCAGGTCTCACCCCCGCCAGAGCAGGAATCTACAGGAGGCTACAGTGGGGAAAAGGTCACTGAAACTGGATAGTAGAAGACCATTTTTTTTTAAATGGTGTTTTTCTAATCTTTAACTGCCTTTTTTTTTTGGTGAGTCGGTATGATTTAAATAGATAACACAAATATATTTTTTAAAAATGGTTGAATGTTTAATCCAACATTTAAGAAGAAGAAACCTTTATTTATCACATGCACACTTCAAGCACAGTGAAATTTATCTTCTACATTTAACCCATCTGAAGCAGCGAACACACGCACACACACTCAGAGCAGTGGGCAGCCACACCAGAGCGCCCGGGGAGCAGTCAGGGGTCAGGTACCTTGCTCAAGGGCACCTCAGCCAAAGGCTGCCCCACGTTAACCTAACTGCATGTCTTTGGATTGTGGGGGAAACTGGAGCACCCGGAGGAAACCCACGCAGACACAGGGAGAACATGCAAACTCCACACAGAAAGGCCCTCGCCAGCCGCTGGGTTTGAACCCGGAACCTTCTTGCTGTGAGGCGACAGCGCTAACCACTACACCACCGTGCCACCCTCATTATTGTTTACTTACTGTACAAATATTAAGTAATTACTGGACGAGGTTGAACAAAATATCATGATTTGTTAGTGGCAAGCAAGCAAATATTGATCAATGGCAAAGGCAGAAGCAAATAGTTGCTTAGGAGACATTAACAAATCATGATAGTTTGTGAAAACTGAGTTCAATAATTTATCATTTAAATTATTATTATTTTTTTGAAATACTGATTATGAAGTTTGAGTGATGAGTTTTTGCATGTTTTCACCGTTTATACTTACAAGTAAAAAAGCCAATTCATTGTCTGTCAAAAGTGCAAAGTTGACAAAAGTGTGAAGTAACTGCGCATAAGCAGAACATTATTTATAGGCAGTTATTTGCAGTTCGAGCAGCCAAATAAAAATAGCATAAAAAATAATTTGAATGATATCATATATTTGTTTTAGGGGCAAAATATTATAGAGCATATTTAAATAATTTCATATGTGATGTTAGGTTTACAAGATTTGCTAATGGGTGGGGGAAGCCATGGCCTAGAGGTTAGAGGAGTAGCTTTGGGACCAAAAGGTGACAGGTTTGATACCCCAGACCAGCAGGAATGGATGAAGTGCCCTTGAGCAAGGCACCTAACCCCCAATTGCTCACTGGGTAGGATGTGTCAGGGTCCTGTTGTATGTCGCTCTGGATAAGAGCGTCTGCAAAATGCTGGAAATGTAATGTAATGTAATAGGTGGCATGGTGGTGTCGTGGTTAGCACTGTTGCCTCACAGCAAGAAGGTTCTGAGTTTGAGCCCAGTGGCCAACAGGGGCCTTTCTGTGTGGAGTTTGCATGTTCTCCCTGTGTCTGTGTGGGTTTCCTCTGGGTGCTCTGGTTTCCCCCACAGTCCAAAGACATGCAGGTTAGGCTAATTGGTTGCTCTAAATTGACCGTAGGTGTGAATGTGAGTGTGAATGGTTGTTTGTCTGTGTCAGCTCTGGCAACTTGTCCAGGGTGTACCCCGCTTCTCGCCCATAGTCATATCTCATCTCATTATCTCTAGCCGCTTTATCCTTCTACAGGGTCGCAGGCAAGCTGGAGCCTATCCTAGCTGACTACGGGCGAAAGGCGGGGTACACCCTGGACAAGTCGCCAGGTCATCACAGGGCTGACACATAGACACAGACAACCATTCACATTCACACCTACAGTCAATTTAGAGTCACCAGTTAACCTAACCTGCATGTCTTTGGACTGTGGGGGAAACCGGAGCACCCAGAGGAAACCCACGCGGACACGGGGAGAACATGCAAACTCCACACAGAAAGGCCCTCGCCGGCCCCGGGGCTCGAACCCGGACCTTCTTGCTGTGAGGCGACAGCGCTAACCACTACACCACCGTGCCGCCCATATATATATATATTAGAAAAGAAGAAGACAGAGTAATGATATTGGCTATAAGCCTGTCTAGTTGACTGACACCTTGTATTCTGGGTCTTAGGAGAAGTTGTTTGGCATAAGGGAGCTACCTGGTGACCTAACTGCTCCTTCAGTTGGTAAGTGACCACATCTCCTGAGGCATTTGTAATGAGAAACAGCAGCTCTTGCCCCTCTACAGACCTGGATGGAAACTCGATCTGGCTGCTTCCAGCTGCAGTGGATTTTGTGAAGTGGGGGAAGGTGATGTTGTGGGAGTACAGGAGGGACACTGGGGCAAAAGTGTGACAAGAGTATGAGTGAAAAGCACCAGTGCAAAATCAACAACAACATGGAAATGAAGAATAAACCAAGAAGCTTCACACACTTATAGAACTAGTTAAGACATAACAATTGCACAAATACCAATGCAACAGTATATTGGATAAAATGAACTCAAAAACTCAATAAATCATGTACTGTATACTTTCAATAAAATTCCAGTCACTGCCGAGGATAAATTTTGTCAACCCTACATATTCTAACATAACCCAGGGTGCCAAATGCCTCTGACCTTGGATAGAAATAAACTCGGCCCAGTATGGAATGGTAACCCCCACTAACCCCTGCCTTTCTGCATTCTCCCCTCTCCTCCCCCACCTGCAAACAGTCCCCTGGCACATGCTCCTGATCCAGTGTTTACATGGTCACTTCCATTGCGATGACAATGCCTCCAGGACAAGAGTGATGGAGTGAGCTCCTGCTGGTCAAAGACATAAACAAAGACACAGATTCACATACCAGTGTATGCAGATACACATGCATACATGCAAATACACACACACACACACAAAAATCTCTCACCTCTCATCACTTTATGTCGTGATGTGTACAAAGGTCTTGTATTTGGATTCTGAAGGAAGGATATTTTGTGCATATGATAAAACTTAAATCTGAGAATAGACATACACGGCATCCTGCATATAATAACATTGGAAACTGAACTCACAGAAATCTGAGATGCAGTTTCCTATTAGTGACATGAGGGTATTTACTGAACTAATAAAGATCAAAACAAACTTTTTTTTTCTTAATTATGACCCTTAGAATTTCCATCCTAATTTGTTTTATCGTGGCAGTAGCAGGAGGTACGGAGGCAAGCCCAATAAATGCCACTCACTGCTTTTCTCCTGCACCTTGATGATGAGCGATGACTGCAAGCTGGATAAACAATAAAAAAACTGCTATATTTCTCAATCAGTTAAGCAATAAGGGGGAAATCAGATGATTGATTATTATCCAGGTTGACATTTAATGCTCTGAGCACTTTTTCTCTGCAGGATTAAATAATTTTTTTGTGTACTGTGCCAAAATAATTTTTTTTTCTCACTCTGTCTTTCTTTTTGTCAGCACTTGGATTTTTTAGTCACGTGAATAACTGCAGCATGAACTCCTGCTCCTTCCACAGTTTTTCTTCCTTGTGATAAGATCACAGCCTGCCAAGACACACACACACACACACACACACACACACACACACACACCACACACACTCTCTCTCTCTCTCTCTCTCTCTCTCTCTCTCTCTCTCTCATCTGTCAGTTATGTCCAGAAGTGCATACATCTATAACTCTGTAAGTGTAGATGCATCATAGTGAATTCCCAGTCCAACACATCTACAAATATTAATGACTCGCAGTATATTGATCTGTCTGGGAGGCTTCCTGATCTTCACTAACACAAGCCTCTTCTGTGAGTCTGCAGAACCCTCACTCCTGCCTATCTCTTTAGGTATAAACAGTTTCAGGAATTATCTGGGTATTTATCTGTATTGCCAGTTTTACAAAGCTCTGAGATGAAATCTGGCAAACCACCAACATGCCAAGGCGAAGTAAAACTCCAATCACAGCCTTAATATGATTTACTGCTGCCTCTTACTTTATTACAAAAACATTTTCATAATGATTCCATAGAGTAGACCGGAATCCTTAACCCAGAGCATTTCACCATGCGAAATATTCTCTTAGTTCTGACCCTGCATCGCTCACAGAGATGTCATATATATATACACCAGAGAGCTAATAGTGATCTCAAGTTCAAGTTCCATTTTCGAAAAAGTAATATAGTAGAGTGTGATTTAGTGTGCAGAGGCCCATGTGAGGCCCCCACAGCTGTCTTATAAAAAGTCTAACAGAAAAAAACCTCCAGTTTCTCATGCCTCTGAGATGACAGAATCAGCAGGAAGGAACACTCCCTATCCATCAAGTCGTGTATGAGGAAAAGAGAGGAGCTACTTCAAGTTAAAGTGCATATCACGGGTAAATTCAGGAGCAAGATCAATGTAATTCTCCTATTTTATATTAAACTTTGGTCAAATATCTGTCACATTTTGCATTTTGGGCAATTTTTTTTACATTGCGCAATACCAGAAAAATTCAGTTGAAATCAAGCCATTTGAAGAGAATTGGTCCGCCTCTGAAAAAACTTGGCATTTGGATTTCCCGGGAAACACTGATTTTCGTGATGTCATGTGCGGGACGCCTCCCTCTGAATCCTACATCAGCGCTGGTTTGTTTATGAGAAAGCGACCTGGTGGTTTTCTGCAAATTTCTTCAACGTTATCACGTAATTATTAAAATGGTTAACAGATGTATCATACTATAGGAGGGTGTAGCAACACCAATCTTGATGGGATTAGTACTCATCGTTTTCCAAAAGACTGGACAATGAGAGAGAAATGGGAGCGCTTGGTCTACACAGGCTGTGCACTGAAACCGTGCAAAACTCTCGCAGCCTGCTGGCGGTTCCGCAGGTAACGTCACGAATCTGGCTCCAGACTCCCTTGGGATTTTTCCAGACGCGTTTTGTTATTTTATTTTTTTCTGCTGTAGACAGATGGCCTTGTGCAAAATTACCCTTCTGGATGAGTGTGTAAAGGGACATACTTTCATATATAAAAAAAAAACCCAAAATTTGTCCAGGATATGCACTTTAAAGACATGGACAATAGCTAATGAAATAAAACCACAAATATAATGATGATTATTTCTACTTGATAGTAAAATAATATTGATCTAACAAATATTTCTACTCGGGAAGACCTATTCCTATCAAAGTATACTTACATATTTTATGTGGATGCTGAAGGAGAAAACAATTGAGAAACCAAATTTCCTCAGGATCTGATGTGTAACCATGTGTCTGTGTATGAATAGGTCTGCATTTGCAGTGTGTATATATAAAACTTTGAATTATAAAGTTCTGTCGAACAAATATGTGATTTTAATACAGAAAAAAACAACCAACTACGATATCAAATGAAAAATTAAAATACACTCACCGGCCACTTTATTAGGAACTTGTTCTTGATTCTAAGATTTCTGTTCTTGGCTGGTAGGAGTGGAACCCAATGTGGTCTTCTGCTGTTGCATGCTGAGATGCTTTTCTGCTCACCATGGCTGTAAAGAGTTGCTATGAGTTGCTATATCCTTCCTGGCAGCTCAAACCAATTTGGCCATTTTCCTCTGACCTCTCTTATCAACAAGCCTTTTCCACCCACAGAACTGTCGCTCACTTAATGATTTTTGTTTTTTGTTTTTCACATCATTCTGTGTAAACTCTAGAGACTGTTGTGTGTGAAAACCCCAGGAGCTCAGCAGTTTCTGAAATACTCAACCCAGTCCATCTGGCACCAACACCCATGCCATCGTGAAAGTCACACTTTGAGATCACAATTTTTCCCATTCTGATGTTTGAAGTGAACGTTAACTAAAGATCTTGATTTGTATCTGCATGATTTTATGCATTGTGCTGCTGTCATGGGATTGGTTGATGAGAGAACGGCATAAAACAGCAGGTGCATGGGTATTCCTAATAAAGTGGCTGGTGAGAGTATCTTGAATTGAGGGTAAAACTATCTTATAAGAAGATTATAAATCATATAATCATATAAGATTATTATAAATACAATTTCAAATCTACCAAAAGAACAAGACTATTTCAAGCTTATATTTTGTAGAAATGGCAAAAAAAATTGGTTTAATAATCTTATATTTGGTTTGGTGGAAATACTATATATTTAACAGTTGTTCCACAAAATCGAGTTGTACATGAGCTGATAGCTGACGAGGCACGTAACACCGAGTTGGCTATAAGCCAAATATGACGAGTGGAGTATGAGTGGAATAACTGTTTTATTCTATCCACATTCACTGGATTTTGAGAAACAGAGCATTTTTATTTTTATTTTTTGCAAATTCGATAAATAAAAACTTTATACAAAATGTCCGACAAAATAATTTCCGCTTAGAATGTAAACAAACCAGTGAAATGTCTAGCAATTTGTGAGAAAATGTGATAATAATAATTATTGAAGAATAAAAAAAGATATGTTCTTACCATCAAATACTTTTATTCCATAGTCAGCTGGGATAGGCTCCAGCTTGCCTGTGACCCTGTAGAATAGGATAAGTGGCTACAGATAATGGATGGATGGATGGATGAATGAATGTTCTTACCATCAAATATTTTTATACAATATTTTGTTGCTTTTTTATTTTGGGTTCTTCTTCTTCTTCTTGTTTAAGGTTTTTTGGCAGTTGGCAAACCAACTTACTGTAAAGCTGCATTACAGCCACCGATTGGGCTAGAGTGTGGAATAGGAGACATTGGGAGGAAAAAAATACACACACACATATACTTGATAATTTTTGGGGTTTTGTTTTCAAGTAGTTTTTACTTCATCCTTGGTTGGTTCAGTAACATGCACTGCCATTTTGTTTTTCTCTACTCATGGTATATGAGCTGATATCCTAGTCATAGAGTAGTAGCCAATCAGAGCGTGCGATTGCTTATATCCAGTGAATGTGGATAGAATAATTAACGATAGTCAAGATATTTTTTTCACTTGCTAAGATGCTTTTTTTTCAGTGAAGTAAATAAGCAATAAGTTCTTGACCCAGGATAAGATCAAAGAAGAACCTTACAACCATTGTGCTGAATTTACAAAGTCCTCTACTGATTATCCCATGAACTTTAAACATGCAGATTCACCTATTCTCAAATCATGAATCCAACACTTAATGGCTTCACCATTTAATTATAAAATTAAAGCAAAATTATACTTTAAGTATGTTTATATTGAAATAGTTTGGGGTTGCCTATAGGTGTGAATGTGAGTGTGAATGGTTGTTTGTCTCTGTGTTAGCCCTGAGATACAGTGGTGCCTGAAAGTTTGTGAACCCTTTAACATTTTCTATATTTCTGCATAAATATGACCTAAAACATAATCAGATTTTCACACAAGTCCTAAAAGTAGATGAAGAGAACCCAGTTAAACAAATGAGACAAAAATATTAGATTTGGTCATTTATTTATTGAGGAAAATGATCCAAAATTACATATCTGTGAGTGGCAAAAGTATGTGAACCTTTGCTTTCAGTATCTGGTGTGACCCCCTTGTGCAGCAATAACTGCAACTAAACATTTCTGGTAACTGTTGATCAGTCCTGCACACCAGCTTGGAGGAATTTTAGCCCATTCCTCCATACAGAACAGCTTCAACTCTGGGATGTTGGTGGGTTTCCTCACATGAACTGCTCGCTTCAGGTCCTTCCACAACATTTTGATTGGATTAAGGTCAGGACTTTGACTTGGCCATTCCAAAACATTAACTTTATTCTTCTTTAACCATTCTTTGGTAGAACGACTTGTGTGCTTAAGGTTGTTGTCTTGCTGCATGACCCACCTTCTCTTGAGATTCAGTTCATGGACAGATGTCCTGACATTTTCCTTTAGAATTCGCTGGTATAATTCAGAATTCATTGTTCCATCAATGATGGCAAGCCATCCTGGCCCAGATGCAGCAAAACAGGCCCAAACCATGATACTACCACCACCATGTTTCACAGAAGGGATAAGCTTCTTATGCTGGAATGCAGTGTTTTCCTTTCTCCAAACATAACGCTTCTCATTTAAACCAAAAAGTTCTATTTTGGTCTCATCCTTCCACAAAATATTTTTCCAATAGCCTTCTGGCTTGTCCACATGATCTTTAGCAAACTGCAGACAAGCAGCAATGTTCTTTTTGGAGAGCAGTGGCTTTCTCCTTGAAACCCTGCCATGCACACCATTGTTGTTCAGTGTTTTCCTGATGGTGGACTCATGAACATTAACATTAGCCAATGTGAGAGAGGCCTTCAGTTGCTTCGAAGTTACCCCGGGGTCCTTTGTGACCTCGCCGACTATTACATGCCTTGCTCTTGGAGTGATCTTTGTTGGCCGACCACTCCTGGGGAGGGTAATATTGGTCTTGAATTTCCTCCATTTGTACACAATCTGTCTGACTGTGGATTGGTGGAGTCCAAACTCTTTAGAGATGGTTTTGTAACCTTTTCCAGCCTGATGAGCATCATCAACACTTTTTCTGAGGTCCTCGGAAATCTCCTTTGTTTGTGCCATGATACACTTCCACAAACATGTGTTGTGAAGATCAGACTTTGAGAGATCCCTGTTCTTTAAATAAAACAGGGTGCCCACTCATACCTGATTGTCATCCCATTGATTGGAAACACCTGACTCTAGTTTCACCTTCAAATTAACTGTTAATACTTAAGGTTCACATACTTTTGCCACTCACAGATATGTAATATTGGATCATTTTCCTCAATAAATAAATGACCAAGTATAATATTTTTGTCTCATTTGTTTAACTGGGTTCTCTTTATCTACTTTTAGGACTTGTGTGAAAATCTGATGATGTTTTAGGTCATATTTATGCAGAAATATAGAAAATTCTAAAGGGTTCACAAACTTTCAAGCACCACTGTAGATTGGTGAGCTGCCCAGAGTGAACCCCACCTCTCAGCCAAAGGATTGGCTCTGGCTCACCGTGACCCTGACACGAGATAATGGAATGATGGATGAAATCGTTGTTATATATTTAACAATTCTGGTGCTAATTTGTTGGGTCATACTGTATTTTCACTGATCCAGGTAGATGTTAGTGGTTGTCTGGTTGTTAAGCCTCACTCACAACCCGCCGTATACGTGCTGCTACAGGCGGTCTATGGTAAAAAATTTGGCAAAACTGTGCTTGAGACTTGTGCGACACTTGCGTGTGTTCAGCGCCGTAGAAGGTCGCAGACTGCCCATAGAGACTTTTGGTCCTGCACATGCAAATTCTATGGGTCTTGCAACAAATCAAGAACGCATACACTATGTACGGGATCCATATTCCTTTTGTACGCCTGAACCAAGTCAGCAGTGCGGCTAGTAGGGGCTTTTTGTGATGACAGTAAGACTCATGAGTGACGCACAGTCATTGTATGAGTGACGTGCCTCAGAAATACTACACAAGTATCCACACTTGCTATTTGTGTGGCACGCAAGACAGAAGTACATCTCACTTTCTACCCCTATGTGTGGTGTGCACGCAGCGCACACGACCTGCACACAGCGCATGCGACCTGCACGCGACACGAGGGGCAAGACTCTGGGTATATATATTGGGGAGGAACCAAGGAACTGATCGTGTAGCGTGTAGCATTGTAGAAGGGAAGAAGACCACCTCATTTGCTGTTTTTATCTGAGTATATGTTTAATTTACCATGGAAACATCAAATAATAAAACATGAGTATAAGGGAATAACACATTTTATTACACTGTAAAAAATCCTAACTAAATAGTCCAATGGTTTGAGCACTGAAACACACTTTGACTCCGAGCTACTGTCCTGCTCCTGCTCCTGCTGAGTGGTGGGATGGGGTGTCGGGATGTCCTTGTCCTCATCACTGAGCATGGCACAATGGCCTAACAGCGATGATGGGATTGCAATGTCCTCACTTCTGGGCATCATTAGCTGAAACATACATGAAACTCAGCATATATAATATTAATTATATAAGCATATAGATACTGAAATGAATGTTTAAAGCATGCGTATTTACCTGTGAAAATACCTCTGGCGGGGTGCTGTGCCTTCTGCCGGCTTGAAGGCATACTTCTCCTTGTCCGTGCAGGGCTCGCAGGTGCTGTTACCATCATCATCAAACTCTTCCTCCTCCTCCTCCTCCTCCTCCCCCTCTGCTGTTTCAGGCTGGGTTACTTCACTTTTGCTCGCTTCTTCTTGGGTCCCATTTTCTAAACTTTAAACTGAAATTTTTTTAATTTTTCCCACAAAATATCCAATGTTCTTCAGCCAAAAGACAGATGCAGAATGCTGCAGACACGCTGGTTTTATACCCACTCCTGGCTTGCGTCACACGCAAGTTATGAGTGATTGTAACATGCTAATCACATGCGTCACACACGCTTCACAAGTGCGGCCCAAACTCGGCCAAAACTGGTAAAATGCAAGTCTCACACACTCCACACTCACTGAACACACACTGATCACATGTGTCAGATAGACGCTTTCCACGGGCGAATGGCGCAATTTTTCCCACGCCTCGAGGAAGTCATGTGTGCAACCTGTACTTGGCAAGTACTTTGCCTGTAATCCTCCTCCAAACTTTCCCCAGGGTTCAAAGCAACCCTGCGGCATGGCTGCAAACTACCAAACCCTGCAACCCGTGCGTGTCCAAAGCACTTAAGGCGGGTTGTGAGTGCAGCTTAAATTGATGAAAAAAAAAAATGTCTAAAACCGCAAACAGAATGGATAACAGTCAGATTTTGTTGTTAGCTCCTAAAAACAAAAAAGAAAGAACTTTTCTCTCCATTTTCCAATGATGCTTAATGTCATTAATGGGGAATACAATGGAGAAGTTGTGGAGATAGAAATCGCTGAACTCAAAGCTCCAGAATGCAATGCAGTTAAATGGTGCAGTTGCACTGAGTTACGTCAGAGACACCGCTCGGTTAGTTACATGTGAGTTGAAGTGCATGATGGCATTAACACTGGTATTAGCATGAATGTTGAAGCTTTGGAACCTGATCTGTTTAAGCAGAGTGTATAGATGAGGCGGTGAGAGACCTGGGCAACTAAAGGACTGAAGTGCTGCTGCAGCAGTCTCTTTAGTTAGAGATGAAATTTCACTGAGACGTCTATCAGCGGGCGGCACGGTGGTGTAGTGGTTAGCGCTGTCGCCTCACAGCAAGAAGGTCCTGGGTTCGAACCCCGGGTCCGGCGAGGGCCTTTCTGTGTGGAGTTTGCATGTTCTCCCCGTGTCCGCGTGGGTTTCCTCCGGGTGCTCTGGTTTCCCCCACAGTCCAAAGACATGCAGGTTAGGTTAACTGGTGACTCTAAATTGACCGTAGGTGTGAATGTGAGTGTGAATGGTTGTCTGTGTCTATGTGTCAGCCCTGTGATGACCTGGCGACTTGTCCAGGGTGTACCCTGCCTTTCGCCCGTAGTCAGCTGGGATAGGCTCCAGCTTGCCTGCGACCCTGTAGAAGGATAAAGCGGCTAGAGATAATGAGATGAGATGAGACGTCTATCAGCAGGTAGTAGACTGGCATTGTGGATAATGTAGGAAACCATAAGCTACAGGGAAAATAGACTATGAAGGAAAAAAAACACATGGACATTTCTGTTCCATATTTGATGCATGTGTATCATATGCCATTCTGAGGCATTACTGAGGGTCGTGCAGAGCTGGAGACAATCCCAGCTGACACTGGGCATGAGGAGGGGTTCACCCTGGACAGGTCACGAATCTATCACAGGGCTAACACAGAGAAACAGACAGCAATTCATTCTCACGTTCACACCTATGGACAATTTAGAGTAGCCAGTTGACTTAATCCTCATGTCTTTCGACTGAGGGAGCATACAATAACACATGGAGGAAACCCACACAGGCACAAGGAGAATACGCAAACTCCGCTACCCATTTTTGACCAACAGGGAATGGGCTCTGTTCTTGTTTATGAACCGTTTAGAGCATTTCGACCAAAAATAAATTGGTTCGGTACCTGAAGAGCTGGCTCCCAGCTGGAACCAAAGTACACCTGGTTTTTCCAGTGTGAACCATGACAACATCAGTGGGTGAGTCATTAGTTTGGTGAGGAAGTGGAGCACAGCAATGGAGAATGCAACAGAAAAGGATATATCTTCAGAAAAAAATGGACCAAAAACATATACTGTATCTGAAATAACAGAACAAAAGCTCACAGGTAATAAATGCGCTCTGCCTTCTTGCTATTACTGTTTATTCCCGTTGTGAATAGTACAACACCCTCTGTTCATGACACATCCTTGATTACAATGGTTCTGCTCAAAACTGGTGAAAATGTGGGCCAGATTGCTAGCTGGCACCAAGGTATCCTGGACGGAACATTGCAAAGAATGATATTTTAGCAAGTGAAAATATCTTGAAAATAGTTGAAACAATCTAACATTTCCTATAAGAAGAATACAAGACACTAATTCTGAGATTATTAAATCTAGTTCTAGATTGCAACCAACTTATTCTAAGATGTCTTATCAAGTAAAAATATCTGTCCATGCAGCAAGATAATTTCACTAGTATTAAGTCATTTTCTCCTCAAATTCAGTTTTAAATTTTTTGCAGTGAACTGGTTCAAAAGCCAATTCCTTTTTGGTTGAAAATGGGTAACAGAAAGGTCCTGGTTGACCAGTAGGTTCAAACCCAGAACCTTCTTGCTGTGAGGCAACAGTGCTAACCACTGCACCACCATGCTGCCTGCCAGTTTGGTCTTGATTGTTAAAATCCATCCATCCATTATCCATAACGGCTTATCCTGTGCAGGGTCAGGGGCAAGCTGGAGCCTATCCCAGCTGACTGTGGGCGAGAGGCGGGGTACACCCTGGACAAGTCACTAGATGATTGCAGGGCTGACACATAGAGACAAACAACCATTCACACTCACATTCACACCTACGGTCAATTTACAGCCACCAATTAGCCTAACCTGTATGTCTTTGGACTGTGGGGGAAACCAGAGCACCCAGAGGAAACCCGCACAGACACGGGGAGAACATGCGAACTCCACATAGAAAGGCCCCCGTTAGCTACTGGGCTCAAACCCAGAACCTTCTTGCTGTGAGGCGACAGTACTAACCACTACACCACCGTGCTGCCTTGATAATTAAAATGATTCTGAAAATGATTCATTTCTTAAAAATTACAAAGGATCAGGTAGTCCGTTTTTAATTAATGTGATCTGAAATTCTGGTGCTTTCTCCCAGAACACCTGCAAGCTACAGATGTATTGTGGTTCCCAAATAATTTGTTTGATATTCGTATTTTTACTTCTCATACCATTGGGTATGAGGGTTTTCAAAGCACCTTTTTATTTTATAGATACAATCTCACTATAAGGTACATGGTGTGAGCAATGAAAAGTAAACACCTGTGAAAAAAGTTGGCCCATGGCCAGCAGTGAGCTCACTAGAGTAGAAGATTCACTGTGCCAGTAAGAACAAAAAAACCTGACAGTGCACACTTCTCAGCACTGAAACCTCAGCAGCAGCAGCCCCTATACACACACACACAGAGCTTGATAAGATAAGGGTTCCTACATTCAGAGAAGCTGAAGGAAAACCTACTGTATGCACCTTAACAAATTCTTTATACGCTACTTCTAGTCAACTTGCGTGAGGAGTTAGATCTCTGTTAAAAAAAATACCTGAGGGGTAGGTAGGTGTTGATGTAGGATCTTCAGCACTGCCACTTTGTCTATCTCTTATCCATCTCTCTATCTTTCCATCATCCATCTATCTTTTTAAAGCTTGACTGTCAGTAGAGCATTAGACTTGCAAACACAGCACAAGGCAAAGCTCTTGGCTCACAGTAAAGACCCCTCGCTGAGTAAGACTGAGGCTTGTTTGAAAGTAATTACAAGAGACAACAAGAACCACAAAGAGCTCTTTATCCATAGTTTGTGTGTGTGTGTGTGTGTGTGTGTGTGTGTGTGTGTGTGTGTGTGTGTGTGTGTGTGTAATAATATGTCATACAACAAAATCTACATGGCATTGTCATCTTGGGTATATTATGGACTGTAGATTTATCCTCTTTTTATTTCTAACTAAATATTTAATCTTGATTAAATGATTAAAACAGTCAACATTTTTTAACCCTTTGGTGACTGACCCCTTGAAAATGGTTCCTCCAGGAACCATGACGTTTCAGTTGTCAAGACAACGGAAAAACTAAAATACAAATACAAGAGCATTTTGTTTTGTGCACAAGAGCATTGTGACATATCTTTCTGTTTTTGTATTTTAGTTTTTCCGTTGTCTTGACAACTGAAACGTCATCGTTCCTGGAGGAACCATTTTCAAGGGGTCAGTCACCAAAGGGTTAAAGGTATATGGTGTTTAATATGTCATTCTAATGCAATATCAGTGAAGGTGAATGCTTGAAACAAGAAACAAAACCTTTTGTAAAATAATATTTATTTGTATGGCGCTATTATTGCAATCAATAAATACTCCAAATTCCTTGGGTAAAATAATAGCACCATGCAAAGATGTGCTATTTTTATATTTACAAAGGAAATGTTAAAGTGATACAATCAACTCTGAAATTATCGGAAAATGTTTGTCTAATATATAATACCATGCAAAAGTCAGACTCCATCCATTTGCTTTAAATCAAATTCAAAATATATTGTTAATTACATGGTGGTGAACAATAATGATGGGAAAGTATACAGTACATTAATTCCATTTTCAGTCAAATAGCCATGCAGTACTTATTTAACAAGGTTTAAATTCAAGTTTAGTGCTACAAATAAAATAGGTACTAATTATATGCTGTTTGTAAACAGCACTGTAAATATTACATACATTATGTCAGATATATGGAGAGACTACTTAGCTTTCTTTTAACAAAAATTATATTCTTATATAAATCATTTGTTGAAAATTGTCATCCCTGTTTTTTATTTTTTTATTGCTCTTATTCCCCGGAATGTTTTCCTTTGTGATTCAAAGCTACAGGAGAACAGCAGCTTTAAACATAAAATAGACGGATGGTAATTGACCTTCACTCATCAGGTACTTGATATGAAATTTAGTCAACAGTTAAGCACAATCTGGGCCATATTTTAAAATCACTTGGATAGTTGAAAATTTGTCAGTAAGAAATGCATAAACACCTATTACCGAGGGGCTCTTCTGAAGACTGAAGGCATCATAAATGATCACTAACTAGTAAAAAACAAACAAACAAACAAACAAAAAAAAAACTGGTTGACTCGACCAGGAGGTTAAGATTTGACCATAGACAGAGCTTTCAACAAGATGATGACATCTAAATGAGCATAGAAATGGTTGTTGGGAAACAAAATTAATATTTTGCAATGACGATCTCACTGAAAAGCTGTGGCCAATTGAGGATGGAACATCCTCACAAACATACAAACATAAGAATGTAAACAATCTTGAAGTAGATGATTATCTGATGCATTGTTTTCGACATTACAGAAAAAAATCTAAACATTGTTATATTCTCAAGGGGATGCTTTAATAAATATTAATATTAAGACAAGAAAAAATTGTATTACCTTTTCAAAAAAATGTTCAAATTAAACCACCTAACATCCCTGTGAGAGTAAATTCAAAATACCGTCCACCGTACAGTATTTGTTAATTTTCCATTGAAACATATACCATCCGCTGTATATGTTTTAGTAACTGCTAATCCTGGTCAGAGTCACAGTGGATCCGGATCATATCCTGAGAACATCTGGCATGAGGTGGGAGAGTATTTACATATATATTTCTTTGGTTTATTTTATTGATTTGAATAAAATAGATGATTCAATAGAGTGTGGATGTGATGTGATTTGTTGTGATGTGATGAAGCTGTACGGTGAGAGTGTGTGTTGTTGACAGTACACAGGGCAAAGCCACACCCTGCACTGAGGGGCCTGGGAATGAAAGGTTTGTTGGCACTACAAAACACAGCATTGTCATCAAACTAAAGGTGACCTACCAAGAGGGAGGGGTGAAGAATTAAGGTGTTCTAGCTTGATTTTATCAGAACAATGATTTGGACACACTGTAGGCCTGAATTAATATGAGCTACTATATGTGTATTTTACTAACTCATGGTGCACATATGATAAATATCTACACCATGATAAATCTAATTAGTTAATGATTTAGAATTACTGTATTATTATATTTTGCATGTGTTGATAGGAAATTCTTGACACTAAATAACCAATTTATTGAAATACTATGGGGCGGCATGATGGTGTAGTGGTTAGCACTGTCGTTGCACAGCAAGAAGGTTCTGGGTTTGAGTCCAGCGGCTGACGAGGGCCTTTCTGTGTGGAGTTGCGTGTTGTCTGTGTGGGTTTCCTCTGGGTGCTCCGGTTTCCCCCACAGTCCAAAGACTTGCAGGTTAGGCTAATTGGTGGCTCTAAATTGACCGTAGGTGTGAACAATTGTTTGTCTCTATATGCCAGCCCTGCAATGACCTGGTGACTTGTCCAGGGTGTACCCCGCCTCTTGCCCATAGTCAACTGGGATAGGCTCCAGCTTGCCTGTGACCCTGCACAGGATAAGTGACTAGAGATAATGGATAGATGGATGGATGAAATACTATGAAAGTAGCTTTTAAAGCAGAAAAACAAATTATAAAAGAGGAAGTGTTGCTTGACAGATACTTCAGAGATCATAGTGAGAGATAATGATTAGCCCTACCCGTCAGAAGACAAATATTCCTGCAGGCGAAAAATTAACAAAAAAAAACAATAAAAAGCTCTTTCTTTCAGTTAACACTCATGTACAGTTGTCAATCACGTATATATATATAGAGAGAGAGAGAGAGAAAAAAAGTTTGTCTTTCCCTGCAGCAGGAGGTGACAGCTAAATCTAAAGTCACAGTATTAAGTTGATAGGAATTCAGGAGGTGGGCATTCTTATTGCTAACATGTCATAATTTGTGATTAAGCAAGCAGTATGGACAATATGTTAATAGTCAACAGAAGACACAATAATCCAATTCTTAACAGACGAGCCCTCATGACTATGACAACTAAACAAAACAGTAGGTTGAATGGAGAATGAGCCATCAGCCTTTCTTACTTTGTGCAGAATAGACAGTGAGTACAGACACTTTATACTGACCGTTAATTTCTAAATAAAGTTATGGAAATGCTTAAATGCTTATATTCAGAGCCTGATGAATATAAGGTGAATTTATTAATATAAATTTATTAATATAAGATGAATTTACTAAGTCAGAGAATCCCCATTTTATGATCCAAGTTCATAAATGCAATAAATCCATAAGTGTAACTGGAAGAACAGCAAAGTGCTTATTCAAAAGACCTTACCTCAGATGTTTTGCTTACATTCCATCTGAAACTCAGCATCACATTTGAATCAACGGCATTTTGTACATTGATTGCTTAAGATAACATTCTGAGACAACATGAGAAACTGAGGAAAGAAAAAGAACATGCAAAGACTGGTCAAACCAGACATCGGAGAAACTGACAAATACGCACACGCGCGCACGTACACAAACACACACACACACACACACAAACTGCTGAGCTATGGGTTTTTCAATGTGTTTACTAACAAACTTCATGCAAGTTGCTCCTGTTGCTTTTCTGCCTCATTCACAAGCCCACCAGTCATCATCCATGTTGGCTCATCTATGCTTTGTGAAGAAGGGTCTTTGTTGTGGGTTAACAGGGGCAGGTGTTTGGTGGTAGCCCTCAGGCCCAGGTTCAGATGGATGGGGAACATATGGAGAAAAGGGTGAAGGTTGCATTGGGGTTGGGGATGGTCATGGCTCTGTGCTGGCTGGACCACAATGAGCCTATTCATGGCTGTAGTGTTGGGCATGTGGATATGCCAACAGCAATAAAACAGACACGTTGGAGAAGAAGAGAGAGAGAGAGAAAAAAAATCACTGTCCAGCATGAATGTACATGTGAATGATTTGGCAACAGCTGTGAAGACCACATGCAGGCATGTACAAAAAAAAAAAGAAAGAAAAAAAAAAACGTGTACAAAACCCCAAAACTGCAAGCAATAACAGTGGATGACTATCCCCATATATATATATATATATATATATATATATATATATATATATATATATATATATAGAGAGAGAGAGAGAGAGAGAGAGAGAGAGAGATACCGTAGATGTAAGACACATCTCATGGATGCGCTGGGTGCATCATCATATATGTATATATATATATATATATATATATATATATATATATATATATATATATATATATATATACATATATATATGTCTGGATAGTCTACATTAAAAGCATGTCTGCCTGACTTCCTCTCTCTCTCTCTCTCTCTCTCTCTCTCTCTCCCCATCAGCTCATTTTGACAAATTTATAACATGTGTTTTGGCCCATCTACTGATCCTCAGGACAGCGCTGGGCACAGAGAGGAGCTGAATTGGCAAGAGCTTTCAATGCCTATAGCATAACACAACTCAAATCACCAGCCCTTATTTCACACGCACACTTCCAAAACCTGATCAAGACTCTTAAATCTCACAAACCTCAAATCTCACCTCAGCAGCTATATACTTACCTCAAAACATTCCTCCTCACAGCGAGATTATTCCCCACTTTCCGAAACACTTTACATATTGTGTACAACACTGAATAGTTGGAATAGTAAATGCTTGCTCCAAGGAGTGACTGAGTCCATAAATATGTTATGTCTGTACGTGTTGGTCAGGATACTCTTATGACAGTGACTAGTTGTTTAGAAATACTCGGATAGTTGTTTCATCCACTAAGTGGAGACACCTTAGGCCAGATACAGTGGTGTCCACCACTATCCCCACCACCATATCAGAAAGCACGTGAATGGCTCTCAGTGCACAAAGCTGATGCCAGGTATTTGTAGCAGTGCTAGGTTTAATTTTAGGAGGCAGTCGTGTCAGACTGTCCTCCACTTTTTTTTTTTTTGCTAGAGGCTTCTAGGGGCCCTGTCAGCTGTTGCGGTTGCTGGTGCCTACACAAGCCTTCAGTTTCCAGTAAACAGCACGACAGAACAGAATCAGACTAAAAAGACTCAGGAGGAATGACAAGACCTATATATTTTGTTTTTTATAAGCTAGGCATTTTGTATGTTTGGTGAAAATAATTAATGGATATTTCAATTAAGCTGCTGGAGTGGCAGTAGCCTACATTCCTGGATGACTTGTGTGAACAAGTTTGTGGATATAAGCTAGAAGCGTGCTGCCTCTGTGATCACCTTGGCGCAGGTAGTCTGAGTGGATACAGCACGCTTGCTTCTGCGAGCGCAAACATTATTGTGTCTCGATCTCACACGCTCCTCCCCCGCAGAGTTCGAGGCGGCCAATCGGCGGCCGTGCGACTGTTCGGACCCCCTTTCCCATACGGACTGCGGAGTTAAACTCGCACTGGAGCTCTGAAACTAAGATCTTTATTCTCTTTGCGCGGCGACCGGACACCTGATCGCGCTCGGATGGAGGGGTGAAACCCGATCTTCCGAATGTACTGCTGCCCACGAAACCTGGAGGAGTGACTCACTACCAAGGACACGTGAAAAAAAAAAGAACATGTCTTCTTCCTCGAGTGAAGTGATTGGTGCCGATGAGATCAAGAGGGAGAGCTCGAGGGCACTGGACACTCGGGGGAGTGCCAAGCTGGCCGCGCTCGATCCGGCCGGATTGCCCATGGAGAACTCTGGCTCGGCTGCGGTGGCAGTTGAATGCGCACCGGCTTCTCTTGCGTTCTCACCGGAACAAGTGGCGTGTGTGTGCGAGGCACTGCTGCAGGGCGGCAATGTGGAGCGCCTTGCCCGGTTCTTATGGTCGCTCCCGCAGAGCGAGCTGCTGCGCGGCAACGAGAGCATCCTTAAGGCGCAGGCCATCGTTGCGTTCCATCAGGCGCGCTACCAGGAGCTCTACTGCATCTTAGAGAACCATAACTTCAGCCCGTGCAACCACTCGTCTCTGCAGGACATGTGGTACAAAGCGCGATACACCGAGGCAGAGAAGGCACGCGGCAGGCCACTGGGCGCCGTGGACAAATACCGGCTGCGCAGGAAGTATCCACTGCCCCGCACCATCTGGGACGGAGAAGAGACCGTGTACTGCTTCAAGGAGAGGTCGAGGAACGCGCTCAAGGACATGTACAAGCGCAACCGCTACCCGTCTCCGGCAGAGAAGCGGAACCTCGCCAAAATCACAGGACTTTCTTTGACGCAGGTTAGCAACTGGTTCAAAAACAGAAGACAGCGAGACCGGAACCCGTCCGAAGCTCAGTCCAAAAGGTACGAAGCCCTTTCAAAGTGCATTCAGAAGAATGCTGAACTTTCTGATCAATACCTATATCCACTCTAGAGTGATGCAGCTGATTGTTTTTTACTTTTAGTCTCAGTGCATTAGGATGCAACTGACGCATCTTACCTCGGCAGTGGTCCTGTTGAATGGACACACACTTTCACATTGTTTTGAAATACGAAGCTTTGGCAGTTCCAGTGAGGTATCAGTTTTAAGAATGGCAGAGCGCGCGGCCAGCAGGCTCAAGGGCAAAGAAACCTTCAGATATCGATGAGATTCGATATAGACTCCGAGCCTGTATAGATGTTTATAGCGCCTATAAATCAGGATGAGATCACTGACGTTAGATCAGCCAGAGTAGCATTATTTTTCCAAGAACATTTGAATGTTTGCCTGCCTGCCATGAAAAAGTAGCACTTTGGAAATGAGTCACTCATTGTGTATGTTTTTTTTTTTTTCCTCGAGATGAGACATTAGTCATTGTGTATGTTTGTTTGTGGGTTTTAAGCCGATTGTCTTCTTTTCCATGGTAATCACTTGAAGAAATCTATCCATTAGGCCTTTATCTCCTGGTGTGGATAGTGTGTGTGTGTGTGTGTGTGTGTGTGTGTGTGTGTGTGTGTGTGTGTGTGTAAACTAAATACACATGCAACTCCCTGAGTGCACCTAGTCCCTGTGATATACTGACACTCAGACTCACAACAAAAATAATTAATTTCCTACACCACCCATGCCCATGTCTTAGGTTGCTTTTATCATATAGTATAGGGCCTGGTCTCGTAAATAAGGGAGGTCAGACTTTTTCCATGCGCGTCAGCGATGAGAAAACACAAAGCTGTTCTGGACTGAATAAACCATGCACACAGCAAAATGTGTGTGGGTATAACTGGGGTTAAATTCTCTAAGCGTTCATTTGTGTCTAGACAAACTCTGTAAATCATCATACATCCATGTAGTGTGAATTTTGCTGTACCTATATACAAGTATATCTTTTACATGGAAGAAAAAAAACCTTATCCTCGTCTGCCATGTAGCCTAAGTTGAAGATAATTGGATAGTTTGTTGGTTAGTGTGTCCACAGCTGTCAGAGTCAGTAAGGAGACCCAAAGGCTGCCAAATGCTCACAGCTTTTTATTTGTTTGCTGCCCCAAGGACAAAAAGTCACGCTTAGATGTTCCATATGTTCCAAATTTACATTCCACATTTTCTTGGTCGAACAGTGTTGTTCCTGACATAAAGATAAACAATGAGAATCAATTTATATAGACAAGAACAACCTAATTTTCAAGACTACTCATTGCTGTATTCTTGAATCTCTCTCAGGTTTACCATGCACCATGCAGTGTTACAAAAGATGCATAATATTTTAGACAGAGATGATTAGGACGGGTGGATGCACATCAATTATTAAGGGACTATAAGCATCTATCACAAGAGAATAGGCCTGTTAGATGTAAAGGCACCCCCAAAATGCTTTTCAGCTCTGTAGGTCTTCAACCTGCTTATGTGTCGCATTTCAATTTTAATGGTGTACATATAAGTTATGCTCAAAATATTACAATGGGATGGCCAGTTTACGAGCATTTTACATTAAACTTGTGATGGACATAAATGAATGTTAGAGGAAGTACAAAGCTGTAACTGAAAGAGAATAAATATGAATTTTTGCAAAATTTGCATACCCCCTGGTAAATTCTAATCCACAGCAACAGCATATACCACAGCAACTCTTTTGAATGCACTGGATCTATTTAATGTGAAAAATTTTATGCATGCATCTGTATTGCACTGTAACTGGACATTTCTCAGGACAAAGCAAACAGTTTAGCCTCTCAGCCTTGGTTAGTAGATAGCCACTGAGCTTACTCTGTGTAAAAAAGTGCATGTTTAAAGAAGGGTACATTAAAAAAGCCTCTCCTGTGTCTTGCAGTGAATCTGATGGCAATCATAGTACAGAGGATGAGTCAAGTAAAGGACAGGAAGAGCTTTCTCCTCGTCCTCTCTCTAGTGGCTCTGCTGGTTCAGTTGCCCTTGGCACTAGCCCTGCTGTAGCATACTCCGATGGTGCCACCACTGTCATCCAGCAGATCGGGGATGCCAAAATGTCTCCACTTGCCGCAGGAATGGGTTTCAATGGAGACCTGACAAACACCAACTCTCACTATCTTAATGGTGGAGCATATGTTCAATCACATGGCAGCAACAGTCTTCTGAATGGACTTGGAACCACAAGTGGTCACTTCTTGACCTTCGATCCCCAGAGGGTCTCCCATGCTCAAGAGAGGCTAATGGGTGGCTCCTCGGTGTCTTATGCCTCTTATTCAATGGGGGCTCCAGAACCCACAGTTGGAAAACTAGATGGTATGCAGCCTCTGGTTTCACATTCAGAACATGGAGCAGTGCCTTCAGTTGTCACCTTTGCCTCCACCACATCCTCTTCCTCCTCTCCCTCTGGAGCTCCTCATCTCAACAGCTACAGCATGGTCAACCTTCCTGGGGTTGAGAACAATCTGAGTCTTCCTCCTTTATTGCTACCACCATCTTCTACAGCACCCTCTCACGGTAGGAGAAACTTATTTTAGAACTTTAACCCCTTGCAAAGATATGTGGACAGTTTTTAGTTACTTAAAAAAACTGACTCTGTATATAATATAATATAATATAATATAATATAATATAATATAATATAATATAATATAATATAATATAATAGAGGATATTACATGGTGGCATGAAGATATGAAATTTGTCTTTGAGTGGTGAACATATTTCATGAGTGAGCGAAGCAAACAAGTGAAATATTTTTCAACACAAGAAGATAAACTTCATATCTTCACACCACTGTGTAATATTCTTTTTATTATATAGACACATCCATGCAAAAAAAAGCAAGTTAATCAAAAGAATTTTAATTTTGAACTAGTTCACCATTTTGACAACTTACGTCAAGTCAGCAGAAAACACTGGGAGTGACGTCATTGGCGTGAAATATCGGGAAATGTGTCACTCAGATCCAGGATGTATTTTGTATGAAAAATACGAGTTTTTCAACACGAGACGATAAACTTCATATCTTCAAGCAAATGTGTGATTTTCTTTTTATGAAAAAGACGCATTCACAAACAAAAACTATGCGAGTTAATCATAATTCACTGATATCCTCGCTAGTGAGGATATTGAAGAATATGTTACTCATGTAGTTTGCATGAAAAATATGAGTGGTGCCAGTAAAACACTCGGATCAATATAATATAATATAATATAATATAATATAATATAATATAATATAATATAATATAATATAATATAATATAATATAATATAATATAATATAATATAATATAATATAATATAATATAATATAATATAATATAATATACTTTCCTTGTAGATTTTATTTATAATTTTTGTCAAACTCACTTGATAAATGTTAGAAACTTGGTGTGTAGGACTGGAACTTCAGGAGGAGGGCTGGGCACTGCGATATACCACATCTATTCAATACTGGAAGCTTATGTACAAAAGATCAATCCAGACATTAAGCTTCTTTGTTTCTTCTCTCCCCTGTGTCTGCACAACAACTGGCACAGACTTCACATCAGACCTAAGCTAATTGCATCACTACTTTGGAGTATATCACAACAGAATATTATCTGGTCTACATTGTTCAGACACAGTGCTTTGTTCTATACAGAGAACAGTGGTTAAGGGATTTGTAAAAGAGGACTGTGAATCAGGAATGGGAGCAGCATATTGTGAATAAAATAAAGAGGGAATGGGGTGGGGGTCAGGTCAAGTTTGCAATGACTTCAGGATTGCAACAAATAACAGGCCTCAATGACATTATCCCCACCTCCTCTCCATGGCTCTAACCACACACTAATGGTTCTTTCCATGAATATTTTATAGCCACATCAATAACAGCAAGGCTGACTGGGTGCTGCTGCCCTCTCCCTACAACCCTCATCTTTTTTATCCTTTAATATGCAGTTTACGAGCCACATAAAAACAAACCCACCCCTGGCTGAACTTTTGATTTAGGAGGAAAACGGTTGAGCTTAAATGGTTCACTAAAAAAAAAGGACAATATTAAAATTGTTTAGCCAAAACCCTCTTTTCTTCTGCCCATAATTTTAAGGCAATCCAATAAAATATGAATCAATAAAACAGTGGTTTTGATGTCCAGTGCTGCAAAACACACGAACCAGCCATTTCAATTGCCTTTTCCATTTAAGTGTTTTAATCTGTTGCATAAAGACTTGTATATGAATGACAGAGCCTATTATAGCAAAATGAACATACACTAATATAATCTATTGCATTGACATATGTATGCCTTAAAAACATTTATATAAGTATTGGTTTATGTTTTGATTCTTTCACATTTTGGCAACAAGAAACTTATTGAAAAAATGTGATTCTTGAAAAAATGAGTTTGAGATTATAAAAGGAGGCGGTTGGCGCTGTGTGATTATTTATCAGACAATTCAGCTAGCCTAATGGAAGAAAATGTCCTGGCCAAATGCCAGTATGCTGTCACTCTGGGAGTTATGTGCCAAGAGCTACATTCTAGAGTTACATGGAAATCACAGAGAATATAACCACAAACAGAAAATGAAAAAGGTGTTTCATTTTATGTTCCATATAAAAAGTACTTGCAAAGTTACTGGTGTGAGATAAAGTGGAGTAGAAATGGGAAGAGAGAAAGATAGACAGACAGACAGAAACATGAATGATGCACCTACGATATACAGAAACACACAATCATGCAACCTTGAGAAATGTTAAGATGACATTCCCCCATCATTTTACCTCTCTGCACTTTTTTTTTTAAATTCAGAGTCTAATAGTTATTAGCTGTGAGAAAAGCTGGTTCAGCAATTTCCGAAAAGAGCAGAGTAGAATTAACAGGAAAAAAAAAAGATCTGGGTGGGCAAGTCAGGATTTAGGCCAGGGTGTGTATTGGGGGATTAACCTGTGGTCAGCCTGGTCAGACAGGGCGTGGAGGCTCACTTAACAACATTGTCTTATTCTTTGTCACCCCCAGCAGGCACAGCTCCACTGGACGGGGTGGTCAGCGACTCATCCCAGCACTCTGGCCAACCCCTGCTCTACACGCTCAACCAGGCCGTAAAGCAGGAGCCTTTGGACATTGGAGTGGCCTACACATACCCCTCCAGTGTGCCCCTAGACCAAAGTGGCAACTTGGGCTACACAGCATCCCTCTTTCTCTCCACCAACCTCAGCAACTCACCCAACAACGGAGGCCCCCTGGCCCCTGCAGCCACAGCTGCTATCACCTCTGTGCTCTCCAGCACAGAGGGTCACTCTGGTCTGACTCACACCGCCCGCGGCCTCCAGGAAACTGGGGGAGCTCTGCCCTCAGACTACAGGGCACAGGAAGCACAGCTGCCCCTGTCCGACAATCTCGAGACCCCTGCAGGTACTGGCGAGGGCCCTCCTGGAGTGTGTGGTGATCTGGACATGGAGGGAAAAGAGCTGGCCAAGCTGCAGACTGTTCAGATGGACGAGGACAGCAATGACCTCTGACCCTTGTAATCACAACATCTGAAAAGCTGTATTTCATTAGCAGTTGATTTTCTTGCACTGCAGTATAACTATAAAGGTCTCCTAAGCACACATCAATCTTTTTATACTTTGTCGCTTTTACGGTAATGTATGCAAGATGTGTGCAAATAGGTGGAACACATGAACAGTGCCTTTGTATCCCTAAATAAACGTAGCTTCACATGTCCTGACTTGCACTCGGATGGCTGCAGAATGTACTTGTTGATGCACTGACCCTGAACAAGATGTCTCAGCACTGTCTTTTCTCTCCTATTTGCAGTAATGGAGATTTTAATTCAGAGAGAGTTGGGCAGTGACAGAGCATGGTGGACTGAGAGAGAGAGAGAACAATATAAAATATCAGATGTGTTTGGTGAATCTTGCAAATGTTTCTGCACTATCATTGCAGCTTCATACTGATTCTTTATTTCACTCTCCAAAATTTTATCAAAGCACAGATGTTGAATTTTTTTTTTTTGTTGACGTTTGATTTTGTATTTAATTTTTTGAAGCTTGAAATGGCAATGTGAACAACATTTTGTTATGTTTTGCTTTTTAAGCTATTTAAGTTCCACAGGACTTAACCACAGGTGAGAAATCTTTGTCCGTGATATGACAATACTGTATTATTGGGCATTCAGCAACTGGTCTCATGTACCTTCCTTAAAGAAATGAAATCCTTACAGTAGTAAATGATTTCAGTTGTATGAAAAACAGGTTTTAGGCCTTTTTTTCCTTTTTTTTTAAACATTTTTGTTTTACTGTATAACCCCTGCCTCCACAACCTCTACAGTTCATTAAATGATTCTGCAGACTATAACTCTTAATGTATGAATTACAGACACAGATTCTGAGACTTACTAGTTCAGCCCTTCACTCAGAAATGGAACCAACTTATTTTTATAAACCATTCACCTCTATTAAATCTTTATATTTATACATGCATAATGAATGGTGAATGGATTTTATGTGTCACTGACACCAGTATTTCACACTGGAGTCCTGGGTTGACATTTGGATAACTGAAGAAAATGACATCACCTGGAATGAATCATACATTATTGGAAGCAGTAGGTAAGTTGGCGCTGTGTTTTGCCCAATAGTGTGACGTCAGCAGCAAAGAAATACAAGACTCTCCATTTAACAAGATTACACTATGACTTGGGCCTCTAGGACAGCTGGCTATGATGCTCAGACATTACTAATGCATGAATGTATGCATATGCAGCATAATGGAGATCATATTCTCATAAGCTCAAATTCTCACTATGGGTGTCCTCTGTGATCATTTGCCAATGCCTGGCAGCAGCATGTGCCAGGTCATTTTTAAAGTGCCATCCTAAAAGTCAGAGTGGATGTGGAAAAGCTGCATATGCTTGTTGGATTTTCTCAGAGGCTGTTGCACATGACCAAACAGGAACAGGCTTCTGTTGAGCTTGTGTTGTCGTTTGTTAGCACAAGATAAAATCTTGTCTTGGAGAGACACTTTAACAACTGATGCAAGGTCACAGTTTGCTCTGCATGCACATCCACACATGAGTGCATGCAATAGAAAATTCCATCAGATGTTGATTTATGAGGATGCATGAACATTTTTTTCAAATGTAGCATCAAATAAGAGTGGAATAAGGGCTTCGTGAAGGAATCAGTCTTTGCCATATCGTGGGAACGTTTCCTTCTTGTGACACTAGGGCATGTGAGTCCAAGCTAATTGAATGGCACCGAGGTAGGACTGGTTCACACAAACAAAGAAGAAAACTGCCCAGGTAAAGAATCTATTGTTACCTGTGCAAAGGTGACCCTGTTGCCTAGGGCAGCAGATTAGTTGATTACTAGGTATCAAATGGCACCTCCTGGAATATTGAAGAGTAAGAAAGCACTTTTGTTTGGTTCTTTTGAGCTAAGAACCAATGGCCATGGCAAATGGACATGTGTGTTTCGTGTCCCCCATTTCCCTTGGGCTGCCTGCGTGTCAGCCAGTGTGTGTAAAGTGGGGTATCTTGTTGCCTTGCCGTATTGTTCAGATATGGACGTCACAGCGTCTCCATGGGTAGTGAATGGGAAGGCTTTTTGTGAAACCCTTTGTGAGCTTATCATCCCCAGGACATAAGTACAGCAGAGAAACAGAGTGAACCTTCATGTCCATCCAATCTTCTATTTCACAATAAGTATGAGGTAAGGGAGAATTACTGGTAGACGGAAGTTTGATATCAAGGTACTACCCATTATTTGAGTATTCAAACATATCTTTAGTGTTTAGACTTTTCAACAGAACCAACCCCACACATTCTGTTAATCCTTGTGTACATTTTCAAACCTGGCACAAACACATAAATGCTGGCTGTAGCAGGCTGTACAAAAAAAAAGAAAGAAAGAAAAGAGGGAGCCCTGTAGAAGTGGGCTTATTAAAGAAGCTGACCCCTGACTTTTGCATGCAGTTTCAAAGCATGACATTTAGTGGCTGCTGTAGCCTGTGAGGCGCGGGTAACCTGAGCTGGAGCCCTGAGCGCCCCAACCCTACACACTGTGCTAATGTGAGGTCAGAGGCCAACTGGGTCTGTATGATTCACAGACCCACCACTTCACACACATCCACAGACACGCAAACAAGCAAGCAAGCAAGCAAGCAGGAAAGCAGAGAAATGATGAGGCACATGTTCAGTGTAATTGTGTGTGATAGAATGCTGTAAAAGAGTATAATTGTTATGAACAGAGCAACATCTGGAGAAGAGAGCTACTTTTGGCTAATTTGAGTAAATACTTGCATGCCCCTAAAATTCCCTTGTGAGCATATCAACAAAAAAAATATTGCCATTAAGCGGAATGGATAGGTAATTGATAAGAGGCAGACTCCCCCACACACATTCTGTGTTACACTCAAACATATATGCATCAACAGTGTCACGACTATCTTCTTATGCATGATGAAAACTTCACCAGAAACAGAATATTTGCCTGAAGGGAGAGTTGAACACCGGCCAAGAGTAAGACAAATTTTCTCCAGGGCAACAGAGGTCACTGTGGTTTATCTGTGTCCTATATAAATGATGTAGGGGAGATTCATAAACATGTCTGAAAGTATTGTGAATATATTTATTGCTGGCTATTTTCTAGACAGATGGCTCAGGCTGCATACAGGAAAACGAGATCCCATACATTTCCACAAAGTAATTAAGGAAGATATCGAAAGTAAATACAAGTTAAAGAAACATTATTCTTAGATCACTCATTGGATTAGTATGAATTTATAACCCCATATATATATATATATATATATATATATATATATATATATATATATATATATATATACTATGCAATGAAATAACTAGCCTGTAGAACAGGATAAAGCGGCTAGAGATAAAGATAATGAGATGAGATGAGACACTAGTTTTAGTAGGCTACTTATTATTCTTATTATTTATGATTTGATATTGATTTTTAATCAAGCTACAATGCAGTGTTATGCAAAAAAAAAAAAAAGGTCTGAAAAATAGACCTTTCAAAGTATATATCTTCCAAACAGACATTTTATGTCTGACAGCTTTCCTGACAGGTCTTACAAGTGAATACTAGTCTAATGACTATTCTAGGTCCAAACTGTGATTTAGAAGAATGTGGCAAATCCCGGATGAGATTTACAAAAATCACTGTGTTTGAAATTATGTTACAATAAAAACTTATGGTTTTGGTAGAAAAGATAATAATATATTCGTAATATACACGCAAACACGATTTTAATAACTGAAATAACACAGAATAATTAAAGGATAATAATAATAATAATAATAATAATAATAATAATAATAATAATAATAATCTTAGACTGAAAATGTCTGACAGGGTAATAAATTCTCTCGTACTGTATCCTGCTATGTTTTATGTCAGTCATATCTATCTATCTATCTATCTATCTATCTATCTATCTATCTATCTATCTATAATAATAATAATAATAATAATAATAATAATAATAATAATAATAATAATAATAATAAACAGATTTCCAATACATGTTGATGGTACATGGTGCTGTCATTTAGACTATGGCTCGTGCCTCCCTGTTTAAATCCCTATTTACTTAGGGATTCAAAGAATGCAGTAATAACACATTTCTTCTCTCTCTCTCTCTCTCTCTCTCTCTCTCTCTCTCTCTCTGTGTGTGTTGTGGTCTCCAGCCCCTCGCCTTCAGGCTGTAAAAGAGCACATCTTGAAATGATCAGGGTCTGAGAGCGACCAGAGTCTTTCGGCTTCAGCTTTAAGACGGCCGTCTCAGTGGAGAGGAGACATCAGGACAAGCAGAGCCGCCTGACCTGAGAGATGAAAAAGGTCGATGGACCCGCAAATAAAAGACTACAAGCCGTTAAATTGAAGAAAATCCCAAGTCCCTAATTCTTATTATGGCAAAGAACGTATACTTTACGCATGTCTATAAACTATTACAAATATTTGAAGTCTAAAAGATCTTATAAGGTCTTATAAATGTGTGTCTGAAAGAAATTATTTAAATAGTTCCTAAGTAAGCACCGTTTATTATATTTACATTAAATAATATTCCAGATTATCACTTTGCGTGGACGTCGGAAATGAAATATTGAAGGGACACGTATGAAATATTATACAGTATTACGGATGATATTTTTCCGAACAGATGGATCAACCATCTTGACAAGACTCCTCTTCTGGCCGAACCTCCAGAGACAGTGGGCCAAAAAAATGTTTTCACACGTGTCTGAACTGCCCTCTAAAACTAATTAAATCCTTACTTTATTTTAGTGACCCAGGGCTAAATTCATAGGACAATCCAGACCCTACAGGAGGGTATAGGATAAGGAGTGCGTGGGCCACTGAGTGGACTCTGTGGTCTTCTTGAAAATGGACGCTCCGTCTCCAATTAAATTATAAAGAGGCGCTCCATTCCGGGTGAGTGATTGTGAGCTCCGCGTCGCCCTGGTGTCATATTGCAGATTTCGACACAGATAAAGAAATGCGATCCATTCCTTAAAACAGCGACTGGGTAGCAAAGAGCTGGACGAACACAGAACTCATTTACTAATGCACCGGTTTTTGGTTTCACTGTGCGGGGGGGGGGGGGGGGGGGGGGGGGGGGGGGGGGGGGGGTTGCGCGCGCGCGCGCGTGTGTGTGTGTGTGTGTGTGTGTGTGTGTTATATACATATATACACACACACACACACACACGAATGTTTTACTGGGAAATACGCCACACCTATTTTTTTTTAAACACAAACTACATTCGGGACATTGAGTAACATATTTTTCAACATCTTCACTTGTGAGGAAATGGATTAATTGTTTTGATAAATTTGGGTACTTTTTGTTCGTGTTTGTGTCTAGATAATAAAACGAAAATCACACGTTGGCTTGAAGATATGAAGTTAAGTTTCTCGTGTTGAAAAACACGCATTTTCCATACGAAATACATTGCAGATCTGAGTGATATATTTAAATAATATTGGCTGGCATTGAGTGGTATATCAGATATATTGCATTCAGCTCGCATGATACTGAACAAGCCGAAGACGAGTTCAATATCATGCTCGCTGAATGGAATATATCTGATATGCCATGAAAAAAGCTATTATTATTATTATTATTATTATTATTATTATTATTATTATTATTATTATTATTATATACACATTCCTTTCAGGTGTTCAATGCTTCTTTCTCTTTCAAAATTATCTCAAATTTCTTTCGTCAAATTTTCAAATTTAACAATGCAAACCTAGCGGCCATGTTTGTTTACAAATTGTCACAGTTGCTGGCTAGCATGGAAGTTTTACATCTCCGATGTGTGACGTCATGTTGTCTTGACAACCATGCAATATCGTAAACCATATTCAACGCTCATTCTCCATTGGGTAGAGTGATGTAATGCACATAGGATAAGCAATATGATAATAATGTTATCTGGATAATAAAAGGAAAATCACATGTTGGCTTGAAGATATGAAGTTAATTTTCTCGTGTTGAAAAACTCACATTTTTCAGATGAAACACATTGCAGATCTGAGTGATATATTTAAATAATTTTGGCTGGCGTTAAATGGCATATCAGATATATTCCATTCAGCTCACATGATACTGAACAAGTTGAAGATGAGTTCAATATCATGCTCACTGAATGGAATATATCTGATATACCATGAAAAAAGCCATTATTATTATTATTATTATTATTATTGTTATTATTATACACATGCATTCCTCTGTGATGACCTGGCGACTTGTCCAGGGTGTACCCCGCCTTTTGCCCATAGTCAGCTGGAATAGGCTCCAGCTTGGCTGCGACCCTGTAGAACAGGATAAAGCGACAAGAGATAGAGATGAGATGAGATATACATTCCTTTATGGTGTTCAATGCATCTTTCTCTTTCAAAATTCTCTCCAATTTCTTTCTTCAAATTTTCATATTTAAAGAAAGCAAACCTGGCGGCCATGTTTGTTTACAAATTGTCACAGTCGCTCGCTAGCACGGGTTTTACTTCTCCGACGTGTGACGTCATGTTGTCTTGACAACCATGCAATATCGTAAACCATATTCAACGCTCATTCTCCATTGGGTAGAGTGACGTAATGCACGTAGGATAAGCGATATGATAATAATGGTGTGTGTGCTATCAAACCAAATGAATGAAACCCGCTAGAAAGGAACAGAATATATGTTTTTATTCCATGGAAAAAGTGTCCTGGGTGTAGAATAATTCCCATATTTCACTCCGATGACATCACTCCCAGTGTTTTCCAGCTGACTAGACACTTGTTGTCAAAATCGTGAACCGGTTCAAAACTAAAATTCTTTTGATTAACGAGCGTATATTCTTGTTGTTGTTGTTGTTGTTGTTGTTGTCGTTGTGTCCATATAATCAAATGAACATTACACTGTGGCACGGGGATATGAAGTTTATCTTTTCTCCGCCGTGTGATATCCTTACATTATAATTAATGATATACAATATTTCAAGCTTGATTTATATCAACACTATATCTGATCATTCAAAAAAAAAAGGATTAAATGTGCATTTAAATGTAGCTGTAATAGATGGATGCTTTGAAGTGAGGGTTTCAGGACGCCTTTTTTACGGCTTATCTCTTAGCAGCGCTGTGTTATCTCTCCACCTCTAGAGCTTGATTGTTTTTTAATGGGACGCTAAGTATCTAATCACCGCGGTGCGCGCTGGGACCTCACAAACCGCGCACTGCGTGTGCCTTCACAATACTCACCTGGCATAGCAAGCAAAACGCAGAGAAACCTGTGCGGCGATTACGTGCATAAATACAGTAAATTAGCAACCCAAAATGCCCCCTCCCTTTTTTTTCCTTTTTGCATTCTTGCTGTGTTCAGTGTGGGACATATTTCATTAAAACAAACAAACAAAAAAAACTAATCTCGGATATGTTCTGGAAAGGCTGCATGCACAAACTTGAGAAATATTTCTTGAAAAATCCCCTATTCCCTTCCAATTCACGCACTGTATTAAGGCATGCAGCTGTTCGTTAATTCATTAATAATTTAATGGTTTTAAAGTTGTTTAAGTTCAGTGTAAGCTCGGTAAATGGGCAAAGTGGGCTTGAGGTGGAGATGGGAGTGAGCGTTGCCTTCAGAGACCCACTGTAATTGATTAGTATCGAGGTGCTCCACTCCCTCAGGTAAAACTGGAGACGGGAGATCTGGTTTCAGACCACCGAGTTCCCGAGGGAGGAAATGGCAGCAGAACTCTTGCTTTAGCGCTGTTCGGATAGGGCGCATGGAGAGCCAATCAGCGCGCGCGCTGCGCTCTTTTAGCGAGACACCACTGGACGGGGAGCACAGCGTCTCCAACCAACGTCCAAAACTTCGCAGCTTGTTGACACGGACATCTCCAACCAAGGCGTTCTGTAGAACCTTTTCGAAAACATCTCATTAGCATCAGCACTGGGCTATCGCATCCGGATTCAGATCCCTTTCCGCAGTCCAAAAACAGAGCGGTTTAACCGACAGGAGGAACGCACGCACGCACGCGCGCGCGCGCCCACGGTCGTCCGTCATGTCCATGTTGCCCTCGTTCGGCTTCACGCAGGAGCAGGTCGCATGCGTGTGCGAGGTGCTGCAGCAGGGCGGGAACCTCGAGCGCCTGGGCCGCTTCCTGTGGTCCCTGCCGGCCTGCGACCACCTCCACAAGAATGAGAGTGTCCTCAAGGCTAAAGCTGTAGTGGCGTTCCACCGTGGCAACTTTAGGGAGCTGTACAAAATCCTGGAGAGCCACCAGTTTTCGCCCCACAACCACCCTAAACTGCAACAGCTGTGGCTGAAAGCCCACTACATCGAGGCCGAGAAGCTGAGGGGGCGGCCGCTGGGCGCTGTGGGTAAATACCGAGTACGGAGGAAGTTTCCTTTACCGCGCACCATATGGGACGGAGAGGAGACCAGCTACTGTTTCAAAGAGAAGAGCCGCGGTGTGCTGAGGGAGTGGTACACGCACAACCCATATCCCTCTCCACGAGAAAAAAGAGAGCTGGCTGAAGCCACAGGGCTCACAACCACACAAGTGAGCAATTGGTTTAAAAACAGGAGACAGAGGGATCGAGCCGCTGAAGCCAAAGAAAGGTAACCTGTAGCCTGAGAAGACAAATGGAGCACAAATGTAAAATAATATTTTGAACCTTAAAAAAATAGCCGCAGTATGGTTTTACAACCTCCAGATCACCAAAACTTAACGACGAATACCAGTCCTAAACATCCAGAAGGATGACATGATAAAGTATGACGGATTATTCGAACAAAATGTCAAATTATTTTCATAATTGCTCACAGCAACCTCAGCTTATTGACTGTTTATTCGTCTTTTTAAAAAAATATTTAACCAATTTTAATATATTCGACGTTAAAGTTATGCAGCTGTACTTGCTTACACAACCATAAAAGTAGACCAGGATAATGCAGCAGTGTTGAGTTAACACTTACTCAATTAAGTGGCACACAGTTTCACTGGCATGTCTTGGATTCGACTGAAAACCAGACGGGATCATTTATGACTGGTGTGTTTGCAGTGTGTGAGAAATATTACCCGCAAAAAAAAAAAAAAAAGCTGTTTTAACATAATTCAGGAAGTATGTTACGTGGGTCACTATTACGTGCTGTATCATTTACACGTAAAATATCAAACAGGCATAAATAACTACATTTCTTAAATAAATAAATAAATAAATAAATAAATAAATAAGTAAGTAAGTAAATAAATAAATAAAATCATGTTTATTTAGTTGACAATTGAGAATGACGAGAAAACCCTGATCACTTTCCAGCTGATATTTACATATTTTGAAAGTCAAATATCATGTAAATATCATGACATTATACCACCTCACTGACAACAGAAAATATTATGTTTTTAAAATAGTCTAAAGAGCAAAGTTTGTATTGAATATTGATTTTTTTTTCCCGATTAACTATTAGGTTTTGTTTTGTTTTGTTTTGTCGGAACAATGGCTAGTTTTCTAATGTGAACATGTTTATGTATAAAACATCATGTGACACAGAAGTTAAAACTATTATTATTATTATTATTATTATTATTATTATTATTATTAAGTTGCACATTCTTTCAGAGAGCTGTATTTTTTTGGGAGATATGATTTTTAATGCTAAACACCCAGTTTCCAGTTTGGTTAACTGGGGTTTAATGACTAGAATATCGCATTAATGATTAAAGCGGTTCAAGTTATGGCTGAAACTGAAACAGAAAACTGTGATAGATAGATAGATAGATAGATAGATAGATAGATAGATAGATAGATAGATAGATAGATAGATCCAGTCTCGACGGAAATTAGACTCATTACTTCCTGATTTATTAAAGAAACACTTTCCAACCATGAGATACATTTGGATCTGCAAGAAGGCTAAAATGCGCCTTTCTCGGTTCCTCATAGAGAACACTAGGGATGGTTTAATGACAGTCAATCAGAAACTCCTGATATAATAATAAAAAAAAAAAAAACAAGCCTGACCGGTTTTGTACTTTGTGTTTCTTCTCCACTTTGCCAGAGAGAACAGCGAGAACAGCAACGCAGGGGCGAATAAACAGAACCAGCTGTCTCCGCTGGACGGCGGCAAGTCGCTGATGTCCAGCTCAGAAGAAGATGAGTTCTCTCCTCCGCAGAGTCCCGAGCAGAACCCGGCTCTCCTGCTGCAGGCCAACATGAACCACCCCGCCTCTTCTTACAGCATGAGCGGCCTGGCCATGCAGAGCCACCCGCACCAGCACCAGCTCCACGACTCCATACTCGGACCTCTGACCTCCAGCCTGGTGGACCTGGGCTCTTAAGCCATTAAGACTGAAATTCTATTTATTATTTTGTTGTTTTATTTTGTACGGATCAATAGAGCGAGCTATTCTGCCACTTTACTGTAGCTATAAACCTCGAACGGTATAATGTGAACACCAGAATCTGTAGGCTTTATTTCCTGGTAAAGTTTCACACTAGGTTTATACCGCAGTACCAGGCCAATAGCCGCATGGACTGACATTTGCCAAGTCGTTAAACTGGACCGAGGACAAAATCAAAATCAGTAAATAAAACCAGTCTTCATCACTCTCACGACGCCTTTTCCACTGTTTGATTTCGCAACGACAGCCATTAACCTTCAAACACAAACATGAAACTATTTACCTTTTTTTTTTTTAAACCGGTGTTGGAGGAAAAAAAAAAGGAAGCATTCCCCCCCCAACAACAACAACAACGCAGATTACATAGGAGCCACATATGAACCAACACGATGTGCAACAATATTTTTACCACATGAAAACTTTTGAATAATATTATTTATTTATTTATTTATTTATTTTGAAGCAGATAACATCCTGTGGTGGAATATTTTTTTCCCCCCGGAATGTTTTCATCTAGATCCTAATTCAACTCAAAACCCTGAGATCAAGACATTAATAATAAACTATTTATTTATTTATTAAAAAAAAAGAGACACAAAATGTGATGCCACAAAAAAGTGATGAAAATCAACAACAACAACAACAACAACAACAATAATAATAATAATAATAATAATAATAATAATAATAATAATAATAATAATAATAATAGCTAACATTTTGTTGATCCTTGGTTTGTTAGAACAAAAATAAATAATAAAATTAAATCTTTTTAAAGTGCTCATAGACAGAAACGGGAGGGTGTTGACTTTTCCTGAGCCCCGGGAGGCGCGTGCTGCTTATCCGCTCGCAGCGCCTCATTCCGCTGTTTGCTTTGCGCTCTCTCACTGTTTGCTCTGGTGGTTCAGGGCCAGAGACAAGACATTAGCTGCCCTAAGCGCGCTCACGTTCCTTCATTCACAATTTTTCATGAAAACAAAAGGATAAGTACAATGCAAACACACTGAAGGCAAAGCTGATTTTGGCTCGGATAAAGTTAATGCTTTTTTTTTATTGCAATGTGGTCCACACAAGTTCTCACAATGTGAGTCTGTAATATACATGCGTTTATATAGGCTACAGTACTGCGCAAAAGTCTTAGGCACGTGCAAAGGAACGCTGGAGAGCAAAGATGCTTTCAAAAATAATGGAAGTAAATGTTTCTACATTAAAAAAAAAATCTAAACAGTCTGATGTGACACATTTGGTGTGACAACCCTTTGCTTTACAAAAAAAAAAAAACCCAGTAGAATCAAGTAGTTTGTAGGCCTATAGTTTGATCAGGATGAGCTTTAATTTTACTGAGCATCTTCCAGAGCAAGCCATATTTCTTATGGTTCTTCTGGAGACTTTGACAGTCAGACTTGCTTCAGCAAAAGTCGCCTCAGTCGCCTTCATTATGTTTTTTTTTTTGGTCTGAAAAGTGGTCTCACACCACTAATTTCTTTGAAACGTTTATCTGTAACATTTCATTTTGTGCTAGAAAACACAAAATGAATCTAAAATGTTTATTCTAACTTGATAATATAGAAACCATCAAATAAAAATCTATAACAAAGTTTGTACGAAGAAAACATAGGGTGCATATAGTTTTGCACAGCACATTATCAAATTATCTAGCAAGCTTAAACGGCTCAGGTTACAAAGGTGTATGACAATTCAGTTGTGACATCATTTGGTTAAAATCTTTATTTGTTATTGCAGTGCTTTATGCTGATATGGCCTCGTAGCCTGACTGATAGCATCCGTCCGTCCTCTGAACAAGGAAATATGCAGAACATTTTCAGCTGAGTAGCAACGATTTGGACCTTTTGACCTTGGGTGTCAACCCTTTGCGGCAAATATGACCACACCCATTTCAGTATCCATATGTGTTTGTGAACCAAGACTTACAGACAATAATAAAGAATGTCAGAAGTACACATTGTATGCGGATTAGAACGTATTCGGGTAGGATACTGGAGACGTCTGTTTTGCTTAGTTTGCTTGAAAGTTTTGGTACCCCGCGGCCTCCCACTCAGCCCGACGCGCGCATGTCACACTCAGTTTTGAGCAGAGAGCACCGCGGATTTCCGGTCTCTAATCAGAACCAGGCGCTGGAGCAGTACTGAGCAGTGTTAGTGTTAGGGAGCCAGTGCTGGCCATACACAGAGACCCTGCTGTTACATTCCTTTCTGCTCAGCACCCGTGTGAAATTATCTTAAGAACTCTCTCTCTCTCATATATATATATATATATATATATATATATATATATATATATATATATATATATATATATGTGTGTGTGTGTATTTTATATATATATATATATATATATATATATATATATATATATATATATATATATATATATATATATATTCGCAACTTTAAACGTTTATAATGACATTTCAGTCGTCCTTTGCGACAATAACCAGCCTATATTATTAGTTTTAGATTAAAACCTAAAAGCTTTACAGATTGTTCTGACTGGCTGCCAGCTCCCATAATAGAGCTGGTATAAAACAGAGTCAAACTGGTAGACCAACTTTGCAAGCCAACTCATAGATACAAACGGTTTCTGGGTTGTTTCAAGAAAATAAGACAACAATAAGGCAATAAAAATTGATTATTGTAGTCTAGTATAGCCTAAAAAGGAGGCTGGAAAATGCTCTAACTTCCAAGCTGGCTAAGCTTCACCAACTCAGCCTGTGTTTTGGCAGCGAGGAGCCTATATGGTTAGAGCAAGCTGGATTTTTCATTTGGAGTATTTTTTTCTCTCACTGATTTAAACTATAGTCTGGGGGATTTTTTTTTTTTGCAAATGTTTAATTGTTATTTTCAAAATATGTAATCTAATGGATTCTGGTTTAACCTACTTCCTGCTGATTTTGCAGTAGGCACTTCACCTAATAGAAATACAATTTACTCATATTAATATTTTAAAGAATTTAAAAATATTTTAAATAAACATGCCTTAAACGTCTCACAACCAACGCCAACACGTTTCAAAAGCAATATAAAAGACATTTGTGAAATGAAGACAACTCTAAAGCAGTCAGAAATTACTTAGTTTTACTAAGTCACTGTAGTATATGTAAAACCAATAGACGTGTATATAGAAGCAGTATCATTAAACTGTAAATGTTAAATTATTACTTTCTGTTTTTGTTAAACCATGGATGAACTTTCAGAATTAGCTTTTTGACTCCTGTACCTTCTCAGCTGAACCATTATTTAGTTATTACCCGGAAAGCCAGTGGGCTTGGTACCAAAGTTTGGTGGTTGGCCAAGGCAGCTTTTAAGATGGTTCAGGTTTCTCTTTCCTTGCTGCCTCCCAGCCAACTCTCTGCTGCACCACTAAATCAAGGTGAGCACACAAAGCGTCAGTCTGTGCTAGATGTGAATAAGACATATAGGGAGTTTCTTCTGTGGGAAGAAAAGGGTTCGGCTGTAATGTGAGCAGTCCCTGTGGGGGTGAGGTTGGGTGTACAAGTGAGTCCCATTCTCTTCACTCATAATGTGGGGGCAGAAAAGTGCAGAAATAGAACAGGTGGGCCTCATATCCTCCCCTTCCCCCACCCTTACCTTCTGTCTCCTGATCTTTTGCTGTCCATTAATGTCTGACTTCAATTTTTGACTCATGAAACATCAGGGGATTATGAACGATGACTAATATTGAGACAAACAATACACTAACAACCAAGATTATCAGCCAAACTGACAGTTTAACTTAAACACCTGCAAGGCTGTAAGTTACGGAAAGTTTTAACCTATTGTATAATTTTAAACAGGTGAGAAAAATATATTAACAATTAGAGTTTAAACTTCATAAATACTAACACATTTCTAGATTTGCATAATCAGGGCTTTTTGATTATTGATGTTATGGTACCCTGGCATAATTGTTAACTGTTTTGTTCAGCAGCTGATTATAAGTTATTGGAGTACTGGGAATAGGGTAGGCATTTTAAAAAGGTATGTTAAAGTAGTTTTCCATATGGAGGTGCATCAAGGGGCTTGACCTTTTGGAGACATTTGAAACGCCAGACTGACTATATGGATTTTATGAACCCATAGGACTAATAGCTTATGTTCATGTTCTGAGCTACGTTAAGGACTATGACTGGTGCTAATTACTGAGAATATAGCAATCGTGTTTTTTTTATTCACTTATAAATCAAGACATTTGAAGTTCTGAGCAATTTTCATGTAAGTAGAGCTACCCTGAAATGACCTTGACAAGAAATCAAGGCAGCTGAGTGGGAACAATGTAGCATATCGTATCAGCTTACATGTGGAATGACTGATGCTGTCATCACCGTGAGTTTATCACTTTGCAAGACCAACTTTGTTCATAACAAAACAGCATGAACTTTTGTACGCTTTTATTGGCAATATGATTATGCTTACACTAATAGGCAGTATCTGGGAAAGTGTAACAAAACAGCCACACTACAAATTAATATTTAGTTTAGTACTTTATAAAATTATTGATTCATCAAACATCATTCATAGACAAACAAAAACACAACCAGACAGACAGAAGCACCCAAACAAACACATGCCACAAAGGTTGAAAAAGGAAGTAGACTGGCCCCAGCTGCACACCTGCTGCTCTATCTACACTCTCTCTGGTCAGTACAATGATGGCTGATTTCGGTAGCTGGTCTTCTGTCACCTAGAGATGCTTCAGAAAAACAGCATGCATTGCACTATCATTCTGGCTTTCCTTCATGCTTGTAATGGCCAGGAGTGGCGGGTCACACGCTCTTCACCATAGTTTTTCTGGTCATGGCTGATTGGTGCAGTGCTGGATAACGGATTACAGCGAGGCGGTCACAGAGGCTCGGGTTTCAAAGTCCAAGCAGACTGATAGACGAGCGGAGGCAGTTGTCTCACAGGCCGGGAGCTCTCCATCAGCAGGGTTTAAGGTGATATAGCAGGGTTCTGCTCCTGCTCTCACCCTAGCTGGCGTCAGCCCCTTGCTGGGTTCACACAGCAGGTATGTGTGGGTGATGACCGCAGAGCAACAGTACAATTGAGTGACACACACAGTGTACACAGCTGCACACACACACACACACACACACACACACACACACACACACACACACACACACACACACACACACAATTATTCTCCTTGATAGTAAACTACACCAATTCTCTTCTTTCTTCTTGTTTTCTATGAATAGATTATGAATTTGTTTTATGAATAAAAGAAATGCACATAAAATATGAAACTCACAAGTGAGAAATCATAAATCCACAAACAAAAGCCACTGTACTACTCATGTATATTGCAGCTTATGTTTGTACCATCTGCTAAATTGTTGGGATAATATGTGTGTGTTTGTGTGTGTAAAGAGAGAAAGAGAGAGAGAGAGAGAGAGAGAGAGAGAGAGGATAGATAGAGTCACGTTTCAGATGTGGAAGTAAAGCTGGTCACTTTGGCTATCTATCTATCTATCTATCTATCTATCTATCTATCTATCTATCTATCTATCTATCTATCTATCTATCTATCTATCTATCATAGATGATCAGTATATCATATGGCATTTGATTATACAAGGATACCAAAAACTTTAGAGAAAATGCAAATAATTGGAGTTATTTTAACAGTATACCGGTAGATCCAGGGTTCATACCTTGGATAAAACTGAACAATAACAATTTTGGGAAGATATTCTGAATATGTATTATACAGTAGCATCACCTTTTTACAGTGCTACTCCCCGGGTGCTGTAGCATGACTGCCCACTGCTCTGGGTATGTGTGTGTGCTCATTGCTCACGTGTGTGTGCATGTGTGTGTTCACTGCTTCAGATGGGTTAAATGCAGAGAGGAATTTCACAAGTGTATCTGTGATGAATAAAGTTCTTCTTCTTGACAGAATTCAATAACTATTCTCCAACCTGAGTGAATTTTGAGTAAACAGGTTTTTATGTTTCTTTCTTGGTAGAATACAATACTGGGAGGTAGAGAGAAGTTTGAAAAAAAAGATTCTGTACTAATAGCCAGATGGTTGTGAGTTTCAATCGCAGCACTACAGCTAAAGAGCCACTACTCAGACCTTGAGCAAGGTCCTCATGGACAACTGATTAGTTGCCTATGATTGTATAGAGTTGTATATTATTTTGAATTAATGCACCAAACTAAATAGATACTAAATAAATAAATGACATATATATATATATATATATATATATATATATATAGAGAGAGAGAGAGAGAGATAGATAGTATGGTAATGTAAAAAAAATTCTGAATGAAGCTGATGAAAACATGAGACCATTTAATGACAATTTGTTATTGTACTTTCACTGCATGTTGTACTTACATTTACTTTGTGATATACTGTAACTTCATGCTGTAAATTGGCACGGTTTTATATATTACCATATAATGGCCAAGCTTTTCTATTTATTATTATTATGATTATTATTATTATTATATGGAACGCCACAGGGACACAGTGGGTAGCATTGCTGCCTCACAGCTCCAGGCTCTTTAATTTGACCCTGAGTTTGGGTTACTGCTAAATTATTTGAATTCGTGTGTGAATTATGCACTACTATTGACTACTACTATTACTACTACTACTACTACTACTACTACTAATAATAATCTATCCATTATCTGTAACCGCTTATCCTGTGCAGTGTCACAGGCAAGCTGGAGCCTATCCCAGCTGACTATGGGTGAGAGGCGGGGTACACCCTGGACAAATCCCCAGATCATCACAGGGCTGACACATAGGCCCTGTCCACACGGCAACGGATTCAGGTGACTCCGATACAATTGCTTATTGTTTAGGCCTGGCGTCCACACGGCACCGGCGTTTTGGGTGCCCAAAACGCAATCTTTTTGAGAACGGGTTCCAGAGTGGAAAGATCTGGCAATGTTGCCGTTGTGAAGTCGTCTGGATGAGTAGAACGGATTTGTTTACGATGATGTCACAACCACATGACTGTGAGTGCTTCACGCCGGGTAGAAGTGTAACGAACTCGATGCGAGTTGTCAACAAATCCTATAACTTGGTTCATGAAACGCGCTTACAAAATATTTTCACTGTGAATATTTATTGTGTAATGGTGCAAAGTGAGAGAGAGAGAGAGAGAGAGAGAGAGAGAGAGAGAGAGACTCTGCCCTTAGGGCAGAGTCAATCCTGCCAGCAAAAATAGGGAAAAAAAGGAGCGATCTCACCTCTTCAGATGTTGGTTTTAGTCCTACAATACATTCCTCAAAAAGGGCGTAGAAGAGCAAATTAATCCATCAACGTGTAGCATTCAATTTATTCCGGACCATTAAAGATGCCGCCTTCCGCGTAGAATCATACGTCATCCTTGCCGCCATATTGGATAGGTCAAAGCGGAGAATAAAGATTCATGTGCTGTGTTTAACTGTACCAACAGGTTTACCATCCAAACGAGATCACATGGGATTACCTTTCACAGGTGAGAAACAACAAATTAATCCATCAACGTGTAGCATTCAATTTATTCCGGACCATTAAAGATGCCGCCTTCCGCATAGAATTATACGTCATCCTCGCCGCCATATTGGATAGGTCAAAGTGGAGAATAAAGATTCATGTGCTGCGTTTAACTGTACCAACAGGTTTACCGTCCAAACGAGATTACATGGGATTACCTTTCACAGGTGAGAAACAACAAATTAATCCATCAACGTGTAGCATTCAATTTATTCCGGACCATTAAAGACACCGCCTTCCGCGTAGAATCATACGTCATCCTCGCCGCCATATTGGATAGGTCAAAGCGGAGACTAAAGATTAGCTGCGTTTAACTGTACCAACAGGTTTGCCGTCCAAACGAGATCACATGGGATTACCTTTCACAGGTGAGACTGGAAAAATACTTTTCATTGTATTTGGTCATTATAATGTAATTTTATGAACAGATTTTCCTGACTTTGTGGCTAATATGAAGTCTCGCGCATAATAGTTTATGCGCATGCGTCCTTACTTCTTCTATTGTTCTGGTGTCTCCGAAGGGACCGTCTTACAGTGCCCCTAGAGGTGTGGCATGTGTATTGCATCGTTTTCAGCAAGCGTTGCGTTGCCATATGGACCTGATATTTTACTGATCGTTGCCCATTTGGACGCGATGTATTTTTAAATAACATCTCGTTGCCGTTGTCGTGTGGATGTAGCCATAGAGACAAACAACCATTCACACTCACATTCACACCTACGGTCAAGTTAGAGACACCAATTAGCCTAACCTGCATGTCTTTGGACTGTGGGGGAAACCGGAGCACCCAGAGAAACCCATGCAGACACGTGGATAACATGCCAACTCCACACAGAAAGGCCCCGGTCAGCCACTGGGCTTGAACCCAGAACCTTCTTGCTGTGAGGTGACAGTGCTAACCACTGCACAACCATACCGCCACATAATAATAATAATAATAATAATAATAATAATAATAATAATAAAGGTTCTCCTGATCCTTTAGGTGTACAGTGACAGCAAATCCTGTGGAAACCAGAGCTGAAGACATGCATGATTAAACCAGGTGAATATAAGCATTGTGGAAGGAGCCAAACTGGTAAGCATTGTACAATCACTGGGCTTGAGACACAATGCATCAAAAATAATGCAGATAGACGATAATTTTATTCAAAAGTGAGATGATCTTCACCTTTACAAACCTGCAACCACAACCCAAGTATCTTAGAATGTGGCATGGACACAGTTATTCATCATGTGAATAGTACAAACGTATGTTCTTTGGGGAGAAAAAGTATGTGAATAGTTGGAAGTGTGGACAAGCTTTCAGGTCTTAGCTATGAGAATACTGTTTGTCCATTGATAGCTGAGTGACAGGCCAGGTAACTTGAGTCCTACCGCTCCCTCCCTCCATTTCAGCGTAATGGGCGCTGATAAAACCCTGGATGTTCCCTCAAACATTTCAGGAAATGAAAGTTTGAAACACGATCCCGCTGAGCCAACAACCCTCCATCCCAACCCCCCACCCCCACACCTACACTGAAACAAAAGCTGCTCAGAAGCCAGCAAGCATTTTACCCTACAAATGATGGAGCAAGCAGTGATGGAGTAAAAAGAAAAGCTGAAAGCATCTGAAATAAAACATACAGCCCCTCCAAAATCTGAATTATTTAATTGATAAGCACAGAGACTTAGAATAAATATAAAAGCAGAACTAACTCAAAGTCAACATATCGACTCCATCTATCAACCACCCACCCACAACACACACACACACACACACACACACACACACACACACACACACACACACACACACACACACACACACACCTGCCCTGTTCTCCCTCCTGCTTGTTGTGTGGTATAGTTACTCAGGGCTTGACTCCACTGATCATGCTCCATTGAAGCACATCTGGTTAAAGTGAGGGAGAGACTGGATGAGTGGCAGCACAAAATCACAGGATGAGGTTAAAATGCCTTTGATGTGTTTTGCATTTTCTAAGTTGTAACAAATCCAGACACCTTTGGGGAAAAAAAAGACCACTTCCTTTGCCTGTTAGTACGTCATTGCATGGCATGTGAATCATAGGCAGCACAGTCTGAGGACTCAGCTAGGTTTCATGTGGATGTTCATGTTAATTGAACCAACAGCAGTTGTCTTTATGAAAGCCATTCCTGTGGGATTTCAGGAGATAGGGAAAAAGTCTTTGTGCTGCTGACAGAACACTGCATTCAGATTAAGGGGCTGCTTTAGTACTTTAGACTCGTTAGCACCTGCTGCAGAGCCATTGGGGCTCCACTGACAACAAGGGGATCATGGGTACCAGGCAAGAGATTCAGTGGCTCAGCCTGCATCTGCCAGACTTCCACTTCAATTACTAGGCTACACAGGGGTTTAAAACACCTAGACCATGATCTAGTTCACACTGCAACATAACCTTCGATTTAAAAATGCGAGAAACTATGGAGATGTGAGGATATATCTATCTATATATATATATATATTTTCATATATGAAATAATTCACATAAGGCAAAACCCTTCCTAGGTCACAAGAACCTGGCATAGATATGGAATATACATAGCATATGCCTACTTGGGGTAGACAAATCACTCACTGTATCCCACCGCCTGCTGCACTACACACATCAACTGAGTCACAGTACTGTTTGTTTGACAGTACAAAGCTTTTAATAGGTAGATTAATTTGTTTCCAGAATCAGGAACATGCAGATATGTGGAAAATAAAACCATCACATACTGTAACTCTTCAGTCACCTTGGATTCAGGCATATCGTGCTGGACTTGAATAATATTTCCTTTTTGCAATGCAAGAAGAGGACAAACACCACAATTATTTTGTCAAAATGTCATCCAATGACTTGCTGACTTTTTGTTGATCAATAGGGTTATAAGATTTGCTAACAATGGCTTACACCTACAATTTCAATGATCATTTTAGGACTTCATGTTAAAGATAAGCCTCTCAGATTTTTCAAGTGTAGGTCATAAAAATAATTTTCCCTGACACCCAATTATTTTTGTTTAGTGGACTGAAAGCTACTGAATTCGAATCACAGACTTCCAATTTTATTTATTTTTTTCAAATACAACAATTAATGAATTTAGGGCCATGTGGCCCTAAGTTCTCTGATATTTTTTCCTGCTTCACCATGACCCAATTCAAGATACTACATCACGCATCATGTGGTGGGCTTTCCCCATTTGCACAAGGCATTGTGGGATACAAATTTGAAACAGGAGAGAAAAATGGAGGGTGTGAGTGTGCGAATGAAACATGAAAGACAGACTACAGTAACAGAAAGTGTGAAGAAAAGACGTTATGTTGCGAAAGAAAGGAAATGCAGGACCAAACTAATAAATATCGGCGGTCAGCGAGCACCTCGGTGTGATCAGCTGTTCGTTTAGCGACAGAATGATGTAACTGTCAGTGCACGGTCAAGGTAAACCTGTAGACAGCAGTAATGCAACACTGTGGATGCCAGCTGCCGTAAAACCCAAAAGAAGAAGAAGAAGGTAAACCTGCGCATGCACACACGGACTTCCTCTGTCTGCTTGACTGCGTGAAGCGAGCAATTTCATGCACATTATTTGCTCAGGAATCCCCTCAAATTAAATAACTTCCCAGCCACAGAATGGCCTGTTTTTCTGTTTTTTTGTTTTGAGATATTACAGAAATAAACACATATCACAATGACAAAATTTCAGAGGGGACTAAATTTCACGGATTTTATGAAATCGAAAGGCTGTCTCACTTTAAAATGCTAGTGAATTTTCTGGTTACACGATTACAATTTGACTATATAGTACACAGTTACAGAAGCAAGTTATTTATAATCACATTATCTGCCACCCCCTTTTCAGTCTGGTTCCTCTCAAGGTTTCTCATAAAGGATAAATTTATTAATTCATTTGTGTAAACTGTATGTCCAGAATTGATCTCATCTCATTCACCTCATTATCTCTAGCCGCTTTATCCTGTTCTACAGGGCTGCAGGCAAGCTGGAGCCTATCCCAGCTGACTACGGGCGAAAGGTACACCCTGGACAAGTCACCAGGTCATCACAGGGCTGACTTACACAGACAACCATTCACACTCACACCTACGGTCAATTTAGAGTCACCAGTTAACCTAACCTGCATGTCTTTGGACTGTGGGGGAAACCGGAGCACCCAGAGAAACCCACGCGGCCACGGGGAGAACATGCAAACTCCACACAGAAAGGCCCTCGCCGGCCACGGGGCTCAAACCCAGACCTTCTTGCTGTGAGGCATCAGCGCTAACCACTACACCACCGTGCCACCCCCCAGAATTAATCTATTTCTGTAAAGTTGGTTTGTGACACTGTCCATTGTTAAAAGTGCTATACACAAAATTGAATTGAAATTAATTGAATTGAACTGTATAGGGCAAACACAATAGACAATAATTACATGGCTACACAGAGTCAGCTTCTCCCTAGGAATTAAATTTGTTTCCCTTACTCTGTACATCCCCAATTCCAAACCTAGAAGGGCACTCAGTAGAGTGCATACCTCTGCCAGGCAACATATCTGGATTTGCATGAAAATCTAATCAATTGTTCCTTGACCCATGGCTCACCTTTCCTCAAAATTTCATTAAAATCTGTTCACGACTTTTTTGAATTATGTTGGGAACAGACAGACAAACAAACAAACAAACAAACAAACAAACAAACAAACAAACAAACAAACAAACAAACAAACGGAGGCAAAAACATATGGAGGTAAAAAAAAAATTGGGATGCTGTGTAAAATGTCAATAAAAATGAATGCAATGATTTGCATATCCTTTTTGATCTACATCCAATTAAATACAATACAAAAACAAGATATTTAATGTTCAAACTGATTAACTTTATTGCTTTTTATAAAAATACACTCATTTTGAATTTGATGCCTATAACATGTTCCAAAAAATGTGGGACAGGGGTATGTTTATCACTGTGTTACATCACCTTTTCTTTTAACAGCACTCAGTAAGTGTTTGGGAACTGAATGCTCAAATTGCTGAAGTTTTGAAAGTGAAATTCTTTCCTGTTTTTGCTTGATATACAACTTCAGATGCCCAACAGTCCAGGGACTCCGTTGCATTCCATAATTTCACAATACATTTTCAATGGGAAGCAGGCAAGCCAGTTTAACACCTGCACTCTTTTATTACGAAGTCATGCTGACAGTGGTTTTCTGAAGTGTTCCCATGCCTGTTTAGTAATATTCTTTATACAATCATATAATTTGTTTACTGCGTTCCTGAGTCCATGTTGAAATGCTCCATGTCCATGTAAACAATTATGTCATTTTTTTAATGCAGTGCCACCTGAGGGATCAAAGGTTACACGTGTTCAATCTTGGTTTTCGGCCTTGTCCCTTATGCACAGAGTTTTCTCTGGATTCTCTGGACTTTTAGGTGGTGTTATGGATTGTCGATGGTGAAACCCTAAATTCCTTGCAATTGTATGTTGAGAAATGTTGTTCTTAAACTGTTGGACTATTTGCCCATGAATTTTTTCAGTTTTTCAATCTTGCCCTATCCTTGCTTGTGAATGATTGAGCCTTTCCAATGACCAATTAACTTGTTGACCTGTACAATGTTCCAAACTGGTGGTTTTTTTTTTTTGAGCATTCCACACCTTTCCCAGTCTTTTGCTGCTTCTGCCCCAACTTTTTTTTTTTGGAATGTGTTGCAAGGATCAAATTTAGAATGAGTGCATAAAGTTTATCAGTTTGAACAATAAATATCTTGCCTTTCTATTGTATTCAATTGAATATAGGTCAAAAAGGATTTGCAAAATCATTACATTCTGTTTTTATTTACATTTAACACAGCATCCTAACTTTTTTTGTAATTGGGGTTGTATTTAACTAGCTCACCATGTGTTATTAGATTATGTTAACTACCACTTTTTAGTCTAGTCAATTACATGTCTATGCAAACAAAACATGGGACTGGGGAACACACTGGAGCTTCTACTTGCCTAGGGGTGGGTGGGTGGGGGTTAGCTAATGAATTTAAAAAATTATGATTTATCCACTATTGATACCATAGTATTAATTTTATGTTGTTTTATGTGAATACAATCCTTAGGCCATAGTGGTGCACATGCTTTACTTCCTTCTTAAGAAACATGGTAAGATCTTGTCTGGTCTGGGATGAATATCTGGGCTGCTAAAAGTTCACCAAGCCTTGTTGGGTTTTTACCAAGCTCTCTCATAGTGCAAGAAGCAAGAATCATCCACAGTAACAGCTGCAGTAACCAGAGACCGGAGTTATTTATAAGACCTCTGGTAGGCTTTGGCAGTATCCTTTCTCAGACACGCATGCTCATTTACTAGCACAACCAAAGTCTCAGTATGTTGAGCTCTTCTTCCAAGGTAGTTTGTTTGTTGTGTCCCATAGAATCTTCTTAAGTAACCCTGAACTGCATGTAGGTTGTTGAAAGGTGTTTTGAAGACAATACCATACACTGACTGAGACAAAAACAAAACTCACACAGGAAGTAGAATTAAGTTAAAAGGCAAAATGGTTGCTGCCAGGATGCAGATGAACTGCTGAACAGTTCCTCTGAAATGAGCTCTTTCAGCAACACACAGTATATAAACTATGTACTCAGAATCTGATTGGGCGTTCGAAATGACATTCATTATGATTATTTGCACAGAGAAGAGAACAATGTGTGTTTACAGAAGCCAGGTGCAAAACAAGAGACATGTCAAAAACCACCAAAACATAGCAAGCAGTGAAAAGTAAAGCTCTTCTATTAGCTGGACAACACAGTACTCACTTTTATCTTTCATAAATACATACCACAAGTTCTGCTAAAATTTGCTCATCAGGAAAACATTGCAGAATGGTTCTTATTTCCAGTTTACTTTCCTGATAAACTAAACTCAAACTGAAACCCATCATAAATGTAAACATACAGGTTCAGTGACAGTGATGTTCATACTAGGCACACTGAAAAAAAAAAGATGAAACAAGTGAAAACATCTTGAATATAGTCATTTGTCCAGCATTTCCAATAAAAACACGAGAAAAATGGTTTGTTGTAATAAAGATTATTAAAAAGTTTTAAACCTATTTCTACAATTTTTTACTGAACTCAAGCTCTAAAGCTTCTATTCTACTGGTAGATAACATTGCTTCTTTCTATAAATAAATGCTTAAAATTATCAAAATTATCTGCCAATAGAACAAAGTATTTGGCTGAATGTAATCATATAATATCATTCCATTAAAGGAGAACTGAAGGCAAATTTTTTATTATCAAAACTCTGTTTATCTCATTTTATTAACTATAGGAATGCATTTTTGATAGCTATTTTGTCACTGCTATAGCAAGTTATGAGTGTTTGAAATATGCTATGTAATATATCAGTCCATATGTCAAAGCAGTGGCCATAAACGATATTCGTTGAGACCTGTGCGAAACATCATAGGATGGAAGTAAAATGTACAGTGGAAATCAAAGTGACCAACATCTGCCAACGTTGTCAAAAGACGTGCACACCCTCATTTGAATACTGATGTAATCAAGCCGGAAGTTTTGTTTGTTTTGATAGCAATCAGGAAAGTTTGAAAAAGTAGGCAGTAATTGTCATTTAAACTTGTTTTTGTGCAATATTTCATTTGGAAAACAGTTTTCAAAATGGTGGCACTGACACCTGGCTGACACTTCACGTTTCGAAGTCTCACACAAGTCTCGTGAAGATCGCACGGATAAGAGACGCCTGCCGTGGACCAAACGAACTAAATTCAACATGGCTAAAAAACGAATAGGTCAATAAGTATAATATTTAATTGCAATTAGTTGCCAATATGAGTCACGATATAAGGTTACTAAAACCAAAAACGTAATTGAATAACACGTTAATTAAGAAATAAAGCAAGTTTAAAAATGACTTCAGTTCCCCTTTAAAAGATCATTAGATCATTGCAGATACTGAGACATTCAAATGTTTTATTCCTAACCATATTCATGGTGAGGGTACTGTGGTGCCATCTGGAATAAAATGTCCACTCTGTGATAAAACAGAGGAAACTTACAACCCCAATTCCAAAAAAGTTGGGACACTGTGTAAACTGTAAATAAAAACAGAATGTGATATTTTGCAAATTATGGAAACCCTATATTTCATTGAAAATAGCACAAAGACAACATATCAAATGTTCAAGCAGAAATTTTATTGTTTTTTTAAAAATATATGCTAATTTTGAATTTGATGTCAGCAACACGTTTCAAAAAAAGTTGGGACGGGGCATGTTTACCATGGTGTTGCATCACCTCTACTTTTAAGAACACTCTGTAAATGTTTGCAAACTGAGGAGACCAACTGGTGTAGTTTTGAAAGAGGAATGTTGTCCCATTCTTGCCTGATATGCAATTTCAGTTGCTCAACAGTTTGGGTCTCCTTTGTCATATTTTATACTTCATAACACGCCAAATGTTTTAAATGGGAGACAGATCTGGACTGCAGGCAGGCCAGTTTAGTACCCGGACTTTCTTACGATGGAGCCATGCAGTTTTAATATGTGCAGAAAGTGTTTTGGTATTGTCTTGCTGAAAGAAGGAAGGGCTTCCCTGAAAAAGATTTTGTCTGGATGGCAGCATATTGCTCTGAAACATTTATATATCATTCAGAATTAATGGTTCCTTCCCAGATGTACAAGCTACACGTCATGTGCACTAATGAACCCTCATACCATCACAGATGCTCGCTTTTGAACTGTGTACTGATAACAAGCCAGATGATCCCGCTTCTTTTTAGCCTGGAGGACGTGGTGTCCATGATTTCTAAAAATAATTTCTACTTTTGATTCATCAGACCTCAGGACAATTTTTCACTTTGCCTCCATCCATTGTAAAAGAGCTCGCACCCAGAGAGGTTGGCAGTGTTTCTAGATATTGTTTATATCTGGTTAACTTGCATTTGTGGATACAGTAATGAACTGTTTTCACAGATGATGGTTTTCTGAAGTGTTCCTGAGCCCATACAGTGATTTCCACTACAGACACATGTCTGCTTTTAATGCAGTGTCGCCTGAGGGTCTGAAGATCACAGGCACTTAGTGTTCAGCCTTGTCTCTTGCATACAGAGATTTCTCCAGATTCTCTGAATCTTTTAATGATATTATGTACCATACGTGATCCCACATTCTTTACAATTTTACACTGAGGAATGTTATTCTTAAAGTGTGTTTGCCCATGCAGTCTTTCACAGAGCAGTGAACCCCTCCCCATCTTTACTTCTGAGAGACACCGCCTCTCTGGGATGCTCTTATTATACCCAATCACGTTACTGACCTGTTGCCAATTAACCAATTTAGTTTTTTTTTTTAGCATTGCACAACTTTTTCAGTCTTTTGTTGCCTCTGTCCCAATTTTTTTGAAACGTGTTGGTGAGTGACATCAAATTCAAAACGAGCATATATTTTTCCAAAAAAAAAAAAAATCTCAGTTTCAACATGAAACATAGGGTTTCCATGATTTGTAAATCTTCACATTCTGTTTTTATTTATGTTTTACACAGCATCCTAACTTTTTTCAGAATTGGGGTTGTATTTGTTTGTTTAATTTTATTTTTGGATGACTACAAATGTTTAACTGCTTTATTCCTTTTACACCAAAAATGATTTTACTTTTTTAAATAAATTAAAGAACACATTTTCTTAGTTTGTAATACGTCATGGAAATTCAAGGAAAAAACATTCCTGCCATTACTTACATTGTTGCAGCTATAATACTTCGCTCATCTCTTTTTCACAACAAGAACAACAACAATGAAAACATCTTGTCATGTTCCTGAGAAACCAGAACTTGCAAAGCCCTCTGTCTTTATGAAAAACTTAAAGGAACAGCTTGACCTTTATTCTCACACTGGAGGCTTCTTCCTTAAATGTTAAATAAATATCTCTTTACAGAATGCTTCACCATATCAATGATTTTTTTAATTAACTGCACTTAAAAAATTGTTAATTATCAGACTTAAATCATATGCATTGTCTGCCATACAAGTCATGTGAAAGAGCTGTTACTATAGAAAAAAATAACACATTAGAAAGATCGCATTAATATAAGTTATATATAATTTGCCTTGGACTACTGTAAGAACTGCTGGTATAGAAAATTAATCAACACCTTCTGACCAATCAGATTAGAATAAAGAATAGTGCAATGATATAAGACCGCATTATTGTATCAGGGAGTTCCTAAACCGTACAAAGCTGTCATCATAACAATAACGTATTCAAGCAGCCTGCATTAGAACATTACTTATTTTCATTTTTAAAGGCTTCGACTGAAGATACAACACATAGTAAACCACATTGCCTACGGTTTAAAATACTTCCAAAGTATCCATCATTCTGTGGTTGCTTGAGAGTTGAAAAGGCTGATGAAGATTTAAAGCTATAGGTTCTGGTTCTGGATGAAGAGACAAGCATTGCTCTGCTGTAATCTCATAGCAAACCACTGGCTTAATTAATGTACAGCCAGCTAGCCTGCTAACTCTAGCTAGCTAATTGATAGATTTTGATCTGTCTGTACTGAAGGAGGTTGAACTGACAAAGTATGATCTAGGAATGTAGACCTCTGCCGCCTAAGGAACAAACAGTCACTGACAGAGACACAGCTGCTCAGAGATGTTTCTCAGTTTATTGTAGGACAAACATAAGTATATATTCACATTCAAGAGTGTGTTGTAGCTTTATGATTGGACGATGTGATTGACGAAGCTAAGTTATCGATGTATGACAAGGTAACGTCAATGGGTGATGTAACATTACATCACTGGCCAACATAACCTTCATTAAGCAGAGAGCAGAATGTGCGAGTGAAGATAAATCTCAAGGATTTAACTAACCAAAGCAAGTAGCAATCAGGACAGCCTGTTCCAGTTTCAAGTATGCCAAAAAGATATCTCTATCACTGATGCATAGTGTAGACAAAGCTGGAGGTCATTTTCAAAATCAACAACAACACCAACAAGTTTAATTTATATAGTGCCTTTCACCAACCCAAGGACACTTTACAGACTAATGATAAAGAAAAAGAAACCATGACCACAAAAAAAACAGAACCACAAACAAACAATCAACCAAATTAATTCGTTACAGATAAGACACAGAGAGAAAAGAAATACAACATCACAATTAAAAGCTCAGAGCACAGAAAAGGAATGAACAATGATTTTCAAAGTTATTTTATTTTTATTTTATTTTCACTGGATCTGCATTCGCTGTGTACTTCATTATCTAATCTATATATTTTATTCTGGTGGCATGGTGGTGTAGTGGTTTGCACTGTCGCCTCACAGCAAAAAGGTTCTGGGTTCGAGCCCAGTGGCTGATGGGGGCCTTTCTGTGTGGAGTTTGCATGTTTTCCCCGTGTCTGTGTGGGTTTCCTCCAGGTGCTCTGGTTTCCCCCCACAGTCCAAAGACATGCAGGTTAGGCTAATTAGTGGCTCTAAATTGACCGTAGGTGTGAGTGTGAATGGTTGTTTGTCTCTATTTGTCAGCCCTGCGATGATCTGGCAATTTGTCCAGGGTGTGCCCCGCCTCTCGCCCATAGTCAGCTGGGATAGGCTCCAGCTTGCCTGTGACCCTGCACAGGATAAGCAGTTACAGATAAATGTATGGACGGATGGAGGGATATTTTATTCTCTTGCCTATAAAGGTTTAGCATGAATCAGCGACTGTGAGCACACTAAATAAACCCACATCACAGGTTCAGGAGACAAAGCTGTGGCAATCAGAGTGCTCCAATTACTCATTGTCATCTGATATAACCATTCTTGTCTGAAATGTCTAAAATACCAAAATATGGTGAAACTCATTAACACCTCTTACTGGCCTGTTATACCTCTTTCATACCAAAGACCAGGGTTTGACCTGGGTTACTTCACCAATGTTCAACCCTTCTGTCAATTCAAACCAAAAAAGTCAACACTGGTAATCCTCTGGTCATGACAACGCAGATAGGACCTGCGTCTCAACCCAGGAGAGATGATAACAATTAATTATCAGGCTGGAAATGGCTGGATATCACTCTCTCACACACACACACACACACACACACACACACACACACACACACACACACACACACACACAGTGTATGGAGCTCACACGCTCTTTTCCTCTTGGCTGCATTGTTTCTAAGCAAGGCTTTCTCTGAACTGGCTTTAGCTGGCACATCATACAGTATAATGAGAACTTGAATAAGCATGTTGATTTGTTTTTACACAATATGAAAAATTTGTGTTCAATCAGGTTTAGAGAAATTAACCAGTAAATGTTTTAATGATGTGACGTCCCCCAGCACCCTATTAAAATGAATGTGTTTATTTTGCATTGGTTTCATACCAAATGCATTCAATGACAACTTCTTCCAAAATTCATAAATACCTCTCTCAGTCGGCGGCACGGTGGTGTAGTGGTTAGCGCTGTCGCCTCACAGCAAGAAGGTCCTGGGTTCGAGCCCCGGGGCCGGCGAGGGCCTTTCTGTGTGGAGTTTGCATGTTCTCCCTGTGTCCGCGTGGGTTTCCTCCGGGTGCTCCGGTTTCCCCCACAGTCCAAAGACATGCAGGTTAGGTTAACTGGTGACTCTAAATTGACCATAGGTGTGAATGTAAGTGTGAATGGTTGTCTGTGTCTATGTGTCAGCCCTGTGATGACCTGGCGACTTGTCCAGGGTGTACCCCGCCTTTCGCCCGTAGTCAGCTGGGATAGGCTCCAGCTTGCCTGCGACCCTGTAGAAGGATAAAGCGGCTAGAGATAATGAGAGATGAGAATGAGACCTCTCTCAGTCAATATTCACCACTAGCAAAATTCTGTACAATTACAACAATTTTTGCAGACAGGAGTCTGCAAGAGTTCAAGAGTTCACTTTCAGTTCAAAAGCTAACAAAATTTAAATCACCTTCGATGGAAATATGCTAATTTCAACAAATGAAATTACTGTAAAAAGCATGAATTACTGCAGATTATTCTGATGTTAACTGAAAGTTATAGGTTTTTTGTTGTTTTTTACAATCGTTTTCGCACTTGTTTCAATATCATGTCCACTTTTTCAAAAGTCTTCACACAGTGTGCTTCACCTCAGCACATCACTTAACTTTTGGTGCAAAATGCACTAAAACCACCAAAACATTTCATACTTAACCCAAAAGTGTATACTGTATATCATACTTTCTTCTTTTATTTTGTAGTGCAACACGATGTAGAAATATAGGATACAGCAACACATAATATATATATATGCATTTTGCAGTGCTTCAAGTTGTGTTTTTTTTATTGTACTTTGAGGGACAAAGTAGTCTTATATGAGAGAGCATGTGTTATAGTTATGGCAGCATGAGCCACTTTTGGGTTTTGGTGGTTTCAGTGCATTTTGCACCAAAAGTTAACTGATGTGCTGAGGTGCATGTTTGTGAAGCACACTGTGTGAAGAGTTTTGAAAAAGTGGACATGATATTGAGACAAGTGTGAAAATGATTGTAAAAACTGTCATTTCATAAATATGGCAAGCATGCACAGTGGCTCTGTGCATGGAGAGTAGTCAAAAAAGTCAAAGTCCCTCTTATGCCAGAATCTGGTCTTCCCAGGCAGTCTCTTGTCTCGGTACTAACCAACTCTTTTAGGCGCCGATCTCCATTTTCATAGCCTATACAGCTAAGGTTACAGTGGGGGGCTAGTCCTCTGCTAACCACAAGAGATTGACTTCCCTACTCGCATGTGTATTACAGCGTGCCTTGCCAGGCGGTAGTAGGTACCATTTTTATGATGGTCTTTGGTATGACCCAACCACGAGTAGAACTCATGATCTCCCGGTCGAGAGGCAGACACGCTAACCACTAGGCCAACTCGTGGTATGGCAAGTAGTACCTACTAATAATTATCATGGAGATGTATGAGAACAGGCGCGTGCTTTATTTCAGCCACAGTGTTTTCATTTTCACCCAGAACTCATGTATGTACTGACTAACTTTAGTAGAAAAAAAAAATGGCGCATGCAGCTTGTCTTGTTTGTAAGTTTGCACTGTGTGTGTGTGTGTGTGTAGGACACTGTGCACCACCTTTTGCCTTGCTGTTAGCCACCCGTGTGGTGCAATTTACACTGAAATTGTCCCTTGTCCGACCCAAATCCAACCCATTGAAAGGGTTAACCCTTTCAGACACAAGTCAATATGGGTATAAACCAGGTTGGACACTTAGTATGAAAAAGGATTTGGACATCTTCCTGACTGTCAGAAGCACTCTAACTCAACACTGTCTCATCTGAGTTACAAATACAAACTCAACAATGAGGATAAATCATGAAACAATTCTTCTGTCATCTACCACACGTCTTTTCAAGTGTCCTCCAGACCTGAGCTCACCAGTGCATTCTTTGTTCTTTTTTTCAGAATCAGTATGATAACACCAATAACTATTTATTGATTCAAAGAGATTATGCATGTTATCATTTCTCCTAATGATGATTGGAATTTGACAGGCACCCGACACAGCCACATGATAAATAGTGATGGACTAAAAGCATATGAGGTAATGAGTTCAGCTCCGTCATTGCCTATTGTATCATTCATTCATGTGCTGCTATAAGAACCAGGTGGTGCATAGCCGAAGGGCACTGGGACGACCAGCTCCAGGATATTATCCATTCAATTCACTATATGTCCGAGATCATCAGCCAGTAAGGCCTGGGTCACCTTACCATTATTAATCAGGCAGGCTAATGTAGATTTATTTGGCATGTACAGGTAGCCCATCCACTGACAAAAGAATAGTTTAAATAGGTAGCTGTTCATATAAGAAGAAGCCTTTATTTGTCACATGTACACTCAAGCACAGACTTAAGCACAGTCTGGGGGTTAGGTGCCTTGCTCAAGGGCACTTCAGCCCAACCTCAGGCCATGGCTGCCCCATGTTATCCTAACCTGCATGTCTTTGGACTGTGAGGGAAACCAGAGCACCCGGAGGAAACCTACGCAGACACAGAGAGAACATGCAAACTCCACACAGAAAGGCCCCCGTCGGCCACAGAACCTTCTTGCTGTGAGGCGACAGTGCTAATCACCACACCACCATGCCACCCATAAATATATGCTTTGTACATATTTGTAATAGCCCACTTATGTGTTTTATATGAGAGGCCAATAAATATAGTTTTGACCACATGCACATATCGGAGTCTAAGAAATACAAAAAAAAAAAAAAAAAAACCTGTGTAATCATATGCTAAAAGAGCTAACCATATTGATAGTGTTTGTGATCAGCAAGACACTTGAAAAGCTTATGACTACACTTCCACCTGCTGGCTGTAAGTTGTATTACAATGAATTTGCAAACAATTGTGTTGAATATCTGCCCACGAGTGCCTAGTTTGGTTTGACACCATTTATTCCATCAGCACACTGGAGTGTGGGGCATCCAGTGCCCTGCCATATATAACTGAACATAACAGAACATTTACATCTATCTTACCTTCTCATTATTTTAAAATGACAATAAATACTGTATTGTATGACAGATTATTATATAATTATACATATTTTGTGTTTGGGGTGGCATGGTGGTGTAGTGGTTAGCACTGTCACCTCACAGCAAGAAGGGCCGGGTTCAAGCCCCGTGGCCGACGAGGGCCTTTCTGTGCGGAGTTTGCATGTTCTCCCCGTGTCCGCGTGGGTTTCCTCCGGGTGCTCCGGTTTCCCCCACAGTCCAAAGACATGCAGGTTAGGTTAACTGGTGACTCTAAATTGACCGTAGGTGTGAATGTGAGTGTGAATGGTTGTCTGTGTCTATGTGTCAGCCCTGTGATGACCTGGCGACTTGTCCAGGGTGTACCCCGCCTTTCGCCCGTAGTCAGCTGGGATAGGCTCCAGCTTGCCTGCGACCCTGTAGAACAGGATAAAGTGGCTAGAGATAATGAGATGAGATGAGATATTTTGTGTTTTCCTGGATAGCTTACTGGAACGCTTTTTTAATTTTCAACTTGTATCGGCTATCTTGCCATTAATAAAACAAAATAGCCTAGATTTCTAGATTCGAAACAGATTTGAATCTCCTCAAGATGTTGATTATTACCATACATCCATTATCTTTAGCCGCTTATCCTGTTCTACAGGCTCGCAGGCAAGCTGGAGCCTATCCCAGCTGACTATGGGCGAGAGGCGGGGTACACCCTGGACACGTTGCCAGGTCATCACAGGGCTGACATACATAGACACAGACAACCATTCACGCTCACATTCACACCTACGGTCAATTTAGAGTCACCAGTTAGCCTAACCTGCATGTCTTTGGACTGTGGGGGAAACCGGAGCACCCGAAGGAAACCCACACAGACACGGGGAGAACATGCAAACTCCACACAGAAAGGCCCTTGTTGGCTGCTGGGCTTAAACCCAGGACCTTCTTGCTGTGAGGTGACAGTGCTAACCATTACACCACTGTGCTGTCCTGATTATTAACATACGAAGGGAAAATGTTGATATCATATTCTAAAGAAGCGTTGTTTACCCTTTTGTCAAGACTGGGTGAAAAAATGTTTTAATAACATTTTGTTTGGTAATTTGGGACACAATTTCATTACTTTAGGGTTTTACTTTCATCCACAAACACACGTGTAAATCATCAGTTCTTGATTTGTATATTAATTAATGCTGCACCCAAAAAGAAAATATAAAAATAATTATCAGGCTAGTCTATAGTCCAGTTGACAACATTATGACTTTACCAACTAAGCTCACATGTGTGTGTGTGTGTGTGTGAGAGAGAGAGAGAGAGAGCACAACAAAAACAATGTTGGAACAGATGCATGAAATGCAGAATATGGTTTGGATATGCAAATAATTAAGGACAGGACATACAGTATACAGGTAAAGGATGGCCTGTGCATCAGAGATCAATTCCAGATTACCTTCTGGCCAGCATGATTTGATATTCATGTAGTAGATGAATATCCCCCGTCTCTTCCCTCTGTCTGTCCCTCTCTGTTGAGTTACATGTTGATTCTGAAACACCAGTAAGATGCTGACCTCTTCTGCTCCTCGGACCTGCCTGATCCATTCTTATGCCCTACGTCTGGCTGGAGTCTAATCACATTGCTCCTGTGGAGGACGGCCCCATATGGAAGAAGAGGAAGAAAAATAAACCTTTATTTGTCACAGGCACACTTCAAGCACATTGAAATTAATCCTCTGCATTTAACCCATCTGAAGCAGTGAACACACACGCGCGCACACCCACCCAGAGCAGTGGGCAGCCATACTACAGTGCCCGGGGAGCAGTCAGGGGTCAGGTACCTTGCTCAAGGGCACTTCAGCCCAAGGCCGCCCCATGTTAACCTAACTGCATGTCTTTGAACTACAGTCAAAGTCGCACTTGGAAGATGCTCTGGACATTTACAGTAATACATTTATATCTGAGGACTACAGTTAACTTGCTAACTTTAGGACTGCAGTTGTCATGAACAGTTTTGCACTCAAGTTTCCATCAGTGAACAGTTTATAACTTCAACAAAACAGACTTCATGTTAAAACTATAATGATTTTCCTGGTTTCACAGTTATACTTTGTGACTATACAGGATACAGTTAGAGATGTGAGTTATTTATAGCCTAGGTCACAACCGGACATACGATTTTTTGGCCATGCTATTTTTAGCGTTTCCCAAATCGCTGCATTTTTTTTTTGTTCATGGAGAAAGACGCACGTTGGCCGTAAGTTTGTCTTGCAACCTGAAAAAAACGTAAGCGCCCGTAGAGTTTGTTTGACATGACAAAGAACCTCTGCGGCCGGTCTGCGGCCAGTCTACGGCTCAAAAATCAGCACATCACACACGCGCCCTCCGTGCGTTTCACGCGCGCCCTCCCTGCATTTCTTGCGTTTTTTGCACGTAGACCGGCCGTAGGAGCATGTACGGCCGGTTGTGACCGAGGCTTATAATCACACTATCTGTTATCACCCAAATGAGGATGGGTTCCCTTTTGAGTCTGGTTCCTCTCAAGGTTTCTTCCTCATGTCGTCTGAGGGAGTTTTTCTTTGCCACCATCGCCACAGGCTTGCTCATTGGGAATAAATTAGGGATAAAATTCTCTTATGTTTTAAGTCTTTAATTTTCTGTAAAGCTGCTTTGCGACAATGTCTGTTGTTAAAAGCGCTATAAAAATAAACTTGACTTGACTTGACTAGATGGGATCCTACTGAAAGGAGAAAGAATCCTGACTTTAGGACCCATGCTTCAAGAAATGCGAGAGAAACTCAACCAGGAAATAACCAAGTGTTTTGCCAAGGCACAGCAGTCAATGTGGAGAAAAATGGTGGAGAAGTGTGAAATCTGCTGTCAGTTTTCACAGAAGAGACCTGAACCCTTCCTGGTGATCCTGTTACCTTGAAGACCTTGGCAGTAAGTTTCAGCTGACATCTTTCAATGGAAGAATAGCCACTATATTATCAAAGTAGACTATTACTCTATATAACATAGAAGTGTCAGATCTCCCAACACTAATGATGGCACTTTGCCATGTTTGGGGTTCCTGAAACCCTAATTGCTGATAATGGGCTGATATTTATCACTGGAATTTACAGTATTTCCTTGACATTATGATTTTAGTCATATCACTAGCATCTCTCAGTACCCTTAGAGCAATGTTGACGCAGGTTCTGAATAAAAATCAAGATCCTTAAAAAACTTCTTGCCCTGTTTACAGATCTACCTCACTGGCTGAAGGACTGTCACTTGCCAAGCTCTTGGAGAGAAGACTGAGATTCAGCAGTACCAGTATTTCCTCAGACACTCAAACCAGAATGGCCAGGTCTGCAAGCCTTTGGAGGGAAAAAGATAGAAACTTAAAGCTGAAACGATAGACAACATATGGAAACAAAGAAACAAGACACAGAGCAAAAGATCTGCCAAGGACAAAAAGTATGGATCAGGGAAACAGAGATCACAGGAACAGTCTAAGAACCATTGTCCACACCTTGAGGAAAAAGGTATATTGCGCAAGGTACAGTGGTGCTTGAAAGTTTGTGAACCCTTTAAAATTTTCGATATTTCTGCATAAATATGACCTAAAACATAATCAGATTTTCACACAAGTCCGAAAAGTAGATAAAGAGAACCCAGTTAAACAAGTGAGACAAAAATATTATACTTGGTCATTTATTTATTGAGGAAAATGATCCAATATTACATATCTGTGAGTGGCAAAAGTATGTGAACCTTTGCTTTCAGTATCTGGTGTGACCCCCTTGTGCAACAATAACTGCAACTAAACGTTTCCGCTAACTGTTGATCAGTCCTGCACACCGGCTTGGAGGAATTTTAGCCCATTCCTCCGTACAGAACAGCTTCATCTCTGGGATGTTGGTGGGTTTCCTCACATGAACTGCTCACTTCAGGTCCTTCCACAACATTTCGATTGGATTAAGGTCAGGACTTTGACTTAGCCATTCCAAAACCTTAACTTTATTCTTCTTTAACCATTCTTTGGTAGAATCACTTGTGTGCTTAGGGTCATTGTCTTGCTGCATGACCCACCTTCTCTTGAGATTCAGTTCATGGACAGATGTCCTGACATTTTCCTTTAGAATTCCCTGGTATAATTCAGAATTCATTGTGCAGTCAATGATGGCAAGCTGTCCTGGCCCAGATGCAGCAAAACAGGCCCAAACCATGATAATACCACCACCACCATGTTTCACAGATGGGATAAGGTTCTTATGCTGGAATGCAGTGTTTTCCTTTCTCCAAACATAATGCTTCTCATTTAAACCAAAGTTTCTATTCTGATCTCATCTGTCCATGAAACATTTTCCCAATAGCCTTCTGGCTTGTCCACGTGATCTTTAGCAAACTGTAGACAAGCAGCAATGTTCTTTTTGGAGAGCAATGGCTTTCTCCTTGCACCCCTGCCATGCACACCATTGTTGTTCAGTGTTCTCCTGATGGTGGACTCATGAACATTAAAGGCCTCTGCATGCTCTTGCGACAAGGCTTTCGCAGATAGCTTTTCGCAGACAGTTGTAATTTATTGTTGAGCGGGGAGAAATAGGTGTGCGCGATGTTATTCACCGGCACAACGCAAGGGGGCGCAAAGTCACTAGGAGTAGTTGGTGGGTGTGGTTAGTGGAGTGTTTATCCTCCAGTTACTTATAATGACTAGAACTTTTTTTTTTTATAATGACTAGAACTGGAGTCGTATAGATGTACGTACTTCCTCAATCAACCGCTCTTCGTGCTGCTCCAGCTTCGCTCGTGTTTTTAAAAATGCCGGTCGTGAAAACAAAACAAACCGGGAAAGTAGGGAAGCGGAAGTGCATGTACAGCAGATGTAGAGTGGACCAATCAGAGCCCTCTTGTCTGCGGTGCTGTCTGCGAGGCTTCTGCGGTGGTCACAATTTTTGGGAGGTGCGCGCAGAGCGTCTGCGAAGGTGGGGGGGCTACGCAGACACTATCTGCGACACCGTCTGCGAGGACTGGGTTGTCAGCATAAATTGGCCTTAACATTACCCAATGTGAGAGAGGCCTTCAGTTGCTTAGAATTTACCCTGGGGTCCTTTTTGACCTCGCCGACTATTACACGCCTTGTTCTTGGAGTGGTCTTTGTTGGTCGACCACTCCTGGGGAGGGTAACAATGGTCTTGAATTTCCTCCATTTGTACACAGTCTGTCTGACTGTGGATTGGTGGAGTCCAAACTCTTTAGAGATGGTTTTGTAACCTTTTCCAGCCTGATGAGCATCAACAACACTTTTTCTGAGGTCCTCAGAAATCTCCTTTGTTTGTGCCATGATACACTTCCACAAACGTGTTGTGAAGCTCAGACTTTGATAGATCCCTGTTCTTTAAATAAAACAGGGTGCCCACTCACACCTGGTTGTCATCCCATTGATTGAAAACACCTGACTCTAATTTCACCTTCAAATTAACTGCTAATCCTAGAGGTTCACATACTTTTGCCACTCACAAATATGTAATATTGGATCATTTTCCTCAATAAATAAATGACCAAGTATAATTTTTTTTCTCATTTGTTTAACTGGGTTCTCTTTATCTACTTTTAGGACTTGTGTGAAAATCTGATGATGTTTTAGGTCATATTTATGCAGAAATATAGAAAATTCTAAAGGGTTCACAAACTTTCAAGCACCACTGTATCTGAAGGAAACACTGAAAAAGGTAATACAGTTCTGTGCAAAAGTCTTAGGCACTTATAAAGAAATGCTGGAGACCAAAAATGGCTGAAAATATAATGAAATAAAATTAAATGTTTCAAAATAAAAAAATACTATAAACAGCAGTAAGCCATGATAAATGAAACAAAGTCAATATTTGGTGTGAGACGACCCTTTGCTTTTAAAAAAAAAAGTAGTCTCAAGTACAATTAGAGCAGTTTTATAAGGAAATGAGCTGTAGGTTTTACTGAGCATTTTGCAGAACCAACCACAGTTCTTCTGGACACTTTGACTGTCACACTTGCTTCTTAATTTTGCACCAAAACCCAACAGCCTTCATTATGTTTTCTTTTTTAATCTGAACAGCAGTCTCTTATGTAATATGCTGCTCAGATACAAACTTTTTTCCTGTAACATTTAATTTTCTGATGCAAAACAAACGTTTGGACTCTAAAATGTTTTTGTACTGACTCGATAATGTAGAAATCATAAAATAGAAATCTACAACAAAGTTTGAATGAAAAAAAATTAGGGTGCCTAAGACTTTTGCACAGTACTGAATCTTATGAAGAAATAGGGCCAATCACATGGCTTTTCCAGAAGCAGATCAGCCTGACCAGACAGCTTGCAACCAGGTCCAGGAGGCTCTCCCATAGTCCACAAAGGCTGCCAAGAAATAGAGCAGAATAACTCCATTCAGCACAGTCAGAAGGTAATCCCTGGCCTTTAACTCAGATGAGAGAATGTGCTTTTGTAAACACATTAGAGAAACAGTTAACCACCAGCAAAGAGAGAATGTAAGGGAATATCTCACCTCAAGGGGGAGCTCTCAGGCAAAGAAAGAGCATAAAAATACAACACTCAATTCGACAAACAGTAGAAATGTACTTAGTTCATGTGCAAGAGAAGCTGTGTGTGTACAGAGTAACCTTTTTGTTGATTCTATACAAAACAACAAGTGCACACTTCGACTTCTTCTTTACAGATTCCAAAAACAATGTTGTGTTATATGTATTGTTATGGAAGGCATGTATTGTTATACAGTGGTGCTTGAAAGTTTGTGAACCCTTTAGAATTTTCTATATTTCTGTATAAATATGACCTAAAATGTCATCAGATTGCGGCACAATGGTGTAGTGGTTAGCGCTGTCGCCTCACAGCAAGAAGGTCCGGGTTCGAGCCCCGTGGCCGGCGAGGGCCTTTCTGTGTGGAGTTTGCATGTTGTCTGCGTGGGTTTCCTCCGGGTGCTCCGGTTTCCCCCACAGTCCAAAGACATGCAGGTGAGGTTAACTGGTGACTCTAAATTGACCATAGGTGTGAATGGTTGTCTGTGTCTATGTGTCAGCCCTGTGATGACCTGGCGACTTGTCCAGGGTGTACCCCACCTTTCGCCCGTAGTCAGCTGGGATAGGCTCCAGCTTGCCTGCGACCCTGTAGAACAGGATAAAGCGGCTAGAGATAATGAGATGAGACGTCATCAGATTTTCACACAAGTCCTAAAAGTAGATAAAGAGAACCTGGTTAAACAAATGAAACAAAATTATGACGATCATTTATTTATTGAGGAAAATGATCCAATATTACATATCTGTGAGTGGCAAAAGTATGGGAACCTTTGCTTTCAGTATCTGGTGTGACCCCCTTGTGCAACAATAACTGCAACTAAACATTTCCGCTAACTGTTGATCAGTCCTGCACAGCGGCTTGGAGGAATTTTAGCCCATTCCTCCGTACAGAACAGCTTCAACTCTGGGATGTTGGTGGGTTTCCTCATATGAACTGCTCGCTTCAGGTCCTTCCACAACATTTTGATTGGATTAAGGTCAGGACTTTGACTTAGCCATTCCAAAACATTAACTTTATTCTTCTTTAACCATTCTTTGGTAGAACGACTTGTGTGCTTAGGGTTGTTATCTTGCTGCATGACCCACCTTCTCTTGAGATTCAGTTCATGGACAGATGTCCTGACATTTTCCTTTAGAATTCACTGGTATAATTCAGAATTCATTGTTCCATCAATGATGGCAAGCTGTCCTGGCCCAGATGCAACAAAACAGGCCCAAACCATGATACTATCACCACCATGTTTCACAGATGGGATAAGGTTCTTATGCTGGAATGCAGTGTTTTCCTTTCTCCAAACATAACACTTCTCATTTAAACCAAAATTTCTATTTTGATCTCATCCGTCCACAAAACATTTTTCCAATAGCCTTCTGGCTTGTCCATGTGATCTTTACCAAACTGCAGACGAGGAGCAATGTTCTTTTTGGAGAACAGTGGCTTTTTCCTTGCAGCCCTGCCATGCACACCATTGTTGTTCAGTGTTCTCCTGATGGTGGACTCATGAACACTGGCTAATGTTAATGTGAGAGAGGCCTTCAGTTGCTTAGAAGTTACCCTGGGGTCCTTTGTGACCTCACCGACTATTACACGCCTTGCTCTTAGAGTGATCTTTGTTGGTTGACCACTCCTGGGGAGGGTAACGATGGTCTTGAATTTCCTCCATTTGTACACAATCTGTCTGACTGTGGATTGGTGGAGTCCAAACTCTTTAGAGATGGTTTTGTAACCTTTTCCAGCCTGGTGAGCATCAACAACGCTTTTTCTGAGGTCCTCAGAAATCTCCTTTGTTTGCACCATGATACACTTCCACAAACATGCGTTGTGAAGCTCAGACTTTGATAGATCCCTGTTCTTTAAATAAAACAGGGTGCCCACTCACACCTGATTGTCATTCCATTGTTTGAAAACAGGTGACTCTAATTTCACCTTCAAATTAACTGCTAATCCTAGAGGTTCACATACTTTTGCCACTCACAAAAATATAACATTGGATCATTTTCCTCAATAAATAAATGACCAAGTATAATATTTTTGTCTCATTTGTCTTAATGGGTTCTCTTTATCTACTTTCCAGACTTGTGTGAAAATCTGATGATGTTTTAGGTCATATGTATGCAGAAATATAAAAATTCTAAAGGGTTCACAAACTTTCAAGCACCACTGGATGTATTGTTCAAAATACCTACAACATGACAGTGGTGATGTAAATCAGCTTGATAAAATACTGCCTTTATTTGTATTTGTGATATGTGAATTGGATTTAGTTTTGTGACATGCATTATTATATTACATTCATTACATAAATTATTAAATGTTGATTCTTGCATTTTTACTCATGGTTCTACTAAATTCAGTCCATCATTTCTGTTAAAGCTACACGGACTTTCGATTTCATAAATCGGTGAAATTTCGTTCCCTCTGAAATATGGTCATTGTGATATATGTTTACTTCTGTAAAATCTAAAAAAAAAAAAACCAGGCCATTCTGTGGCTGGGAAGTTATTTAATTTGAAGGGCTTCCCTAGCAAATAATGTGCATGAAATCGTTCACTTGGCGCAGTCAAGCAGACAGAGGAAGTCCGTGTGCGCATGCGCAAGTTTACCTTCTTCTTCTTCTTCTTCTTTTCCTTTTCTTTTGGGTTTTACAGCTGCTGGCATCCACAGTGTTGCATTACTGCCATCTACAGGTTTACCTTGACCATGCACTGAAACTTACATCATTCTGTCACGAAATGAACAGCTGATCAAGTTTATTTTTTTGTATAGATCACACCGAGGTGTTCGCTGACTGCCGATATTTATTAGTTTGGTCCTGCATTTCCTTTCCTTCGCAACATAACATCTTTTCTTCTGACTTTCTGTTCCTGTAGTCTGTCTTTCATGTTTCATTTGCACACTCACCTCCTCCATTTTTCTTTCCTGTTTCAGATTTGTATCCCACAATGCCTTGTGCGAACAGGGAAAGCCTATCACATGATGCATGACGTAGTATCTTGAATTGGGCCATGGTGAAGCAAGAAAAAATAGTGGAGAATTTAGGGACACATGGCCCTAAATTCATTAATTGTTCTATTTAAAAAGACCTAATGTATAGATTTAGGCACTGCCTAAAAGTGGAGCTCCCATCTGTTTCTGGGTTGTAGAATTTTCTTATATCATTGCCAGCCTCTTTTGTTTTATTTCTTTACCGGCTAATACAGGCATCCCAAGTCTCCCAGAAGTTCCAGGAGTCTCCCGCATATTGATAGTGGCTCCCTGATGCCCGCAAATTACATACAATCTCACGGAATCCAGAGCAAGCTTCATCCCGAACCGACCAGATGCAAACTTGTGTACGTCACAATAGCAGGCCCACGCAGCCTGTGGTGTGGTGGTACACTATTGAGTAGGGTAGAGTGCGGTTTGGGATGCGGCCAATTTCACAATGTGTATTTCCGGTTTAAGAAAACAAACAAACAAACAAACAAACAAACAAACAAACAAACAAACAAACACACAAAAAACGTGACTGTGCATGAGGCATGTTTTCTCTCGCCTCTGCGTGCGCTGTTTGGCCAAAGCAGTGAACAGGAGAACAGATGAACCGGCTGCCATCTTCCGTGCGCTTCTCCCTCTAACAATGATCCAATCAGTCAGTGCATAGGAGCAGGAGCATCATGGCAGAGGCAGAGTGCCCCAAGAAATGAAAATATAAGGCACATTTTACATCAAGCTACACAAAAGTGTACCCTTGTCTGATAAAAGTAAGGAATACTCTGGGTGTCCAGATTCAAATCAGTAAGGATCTTAATATATGGCACATTGTAATTATCATAGTTTATGGGTTGGGGGCAGCTAAGTCCCCAAGTCAGGGTGTCAGCTATGAATCTGAGTGAACTGAGTGAATTCAGATATTGTTCATCTCCAAAAGGCTACCCCAAAATCCACCAGAATGCAGGAAATCACATCAACCAAATCCAAAATTTTCTGAGAGTACCCCCATACCCCAGCAATATTTGTCCCCCCAAAAAATAAAGAAAAAAAAAGAAAAGAAAGAACCTCCCTGAAATGAATTTTGTCAGGTTGGGATGTCTGCTAATACTGACCACTTGGCAAAGTGTATGACTGGTGATTACTAACGCTGGCCACTAGGTGGTGTGTATGACTGGTAATTACTAACACTGGCGACTAGGCGGTGTGTCTCATCTCATCTCATCTCATCTCATCTCATCTCATCTCATTATCTCTAGCCGCTTTATCCTGTTCTACAGGGTCGCAGGCAAGCTGGAGCCTATCCCAGCTGACTACGGGCGAAAGGCGGGGTACACCCTGGACAAGTCACCAGGTCATCACAGGGCTGACACATACAGTAGACACAGACAACCATTCACACTCACATTCACACCTACGGTCAATTTAGAGTCACCAGTTAACCTAACCTGCATGTCTTTGGACTGTGGGGGAAACCGGAGCACCCGGAGGAAACCCATGCAGACACAGGGAGAACATGCAAACTCCGCACAGAAAGGCCCTCGCCGGCCACGGGGCTCGAACCCGGACCTTCTTGCTGTGAGGCGACAGCGCTAACCACTACACCACCGTGCCGCCCCTAGGCGGTGTGTATGACTGGTAATTACTAACACTGGCACTGGCTCTCTGGTATCTATCAGAAAAGTAAATACAAAAATGAATCCAGCCACTGGGGGTGCATAAGCATACTCTTGGTGCTGGTCCCAAGCCCGGATAAATTAGAGAGGGTTGCGTCAGGAAGGGCATCTGGCGTAAAACTGTGCTAAATCTAACATGCGGAATGAAAAGAGAAATACCATACTGGATCGGTCGGGGCCCGGGTTTACAATCACCACCTCTGGTACTGTTGGTCAACAGGGTGCCGGTGGAAAGTGTGCTACTGTTGCACCAAAATGGAGAAGGAGAAAGAGTGGGGGGAGGCATGTTAGGAGAGAGCGTGAAAGATGGAAGGGAAGGAGCTTAGAATTGAGGGTAGGAACACTGAATGTGGGATCATTAGCAGAGCAAGAGAGTTAGCAGGTATGATGGAAAGAAGGAAGTTGGACATTTTGTGTGTGCAAGAGACGAGGTGGAAAGGAAGCAAGGCCAAGAACATTGGAGATGGATGCAAGTTGTTTTATTATGGAGTCGATGGAAAGAGAAATGGTGTTGGTATTGTTTTGAGGGGAGAGTTGGTCAACAGTGTGATTGATGTGAAGAGGGTGTCAGATAGAGTGATAGGCATGAAGTTGGAGATTCAAGGAGTGGTAATCAATGTTGTGTGTGCGTACGCCCCACAGGTTGGATGTGAGAATGAAGAGAAAGAGTCTTTCTGGGAAAAGATGGATGAAGTGGTAGAAAGTATACCAAGGGGGGAGCGCATGCTGATAGGAGCAGATTTCAATGGACATGTTGGCGAGGGAAACAAAGGAGATGAGGACGTGATGGGCAGATATGGTGTAAGAGAGAGAAATGTGGAAGGGCAAATGGTGGTTGATTTTTCAAAGAGGATGAATTTGGCAATAGTCAATACACACTTCAAGAAGAAAGAGCAGCACAGGGTGACATTTAAGAGTGGAGGAAGATCTACACAGGTGGACTACATACTCTGCAGAAGGGGTAACCTGAAGGAGATTGGAGACTGTAAAGTGATGGCAGGGGAGAGTGTAGCTAGATAACATCAAGTGGTCATGTGCAGGATGAGCTTGAAAGTGAAAAATAGGAAGCGTGAAATAGTCGAGCCAAAGATTAAGTGGTGGAAACTAAAAGAGGTTGAACATCAGAAGGAGTTTAGGGAAGAAATGAGACGAGCACTGAGTGGTCATGGAAGTCTGCCAGAAGATTGGAATACTACTGCTGTACTACACGGAGTGCAGAATTATTAGGCAAGTTGTATTTTTGAGGATTAGTTTTATTATTGAACAACAACTGTGTTCTCAATCAAACAAAAAGACTCATAAATATCAAAGCTGAATATGTATGGAAGTTAGAGTGGGGTGTTTTTAGTTTTGGCCATTTTAGGAGAATATGTATGTGTTCAGGTAACTTTCACTGTGCAGAATTATTAGGCAACTTAATAAAAACCAAATGTGTAGCCATTTCACTTATTTATTTTCACCAGGTACACTGATATGACAACTCCAGATTTGCAAATAAACATATCTGACATTCAAACACAAAACAAAAACAAATCAGTGACCAATATAGCCACCCTTCTTCATGAGGACGCTCAAAAGCCTTCCATCCATAGATTCTGTCAATTTCTTTATCTGTTCACGACCAACATTGTGTGCAGCAACAACCACGGCCTCCCAGACGCTGTTCAGAGAGGTGTACTGTTTTCCCTCTTTGTAGACCTCACGTTTTATAATGGACCACAGGTTCTCTATGGGGTTTAGGTCAGGTGAACAAGGGGGCCATGTCATTATTTTTTTCACCTTTCAGACCTTTACTGGCTAGCCACGCAGTGGAGTATTTGGACGCATGAGATGGAGCGTTATCCTGCATGAAAAGCATGTTCTTCTTGAAAGATGCTGACTTTTTCCTATACCACTGCTTGAAGGTTTCTTCCAGGAACTGGCAGTAGGTCTGGGAGTTGAGTTTGAGTCCATCCTCAACTCGAAAAGGTCCAACAAGCTCGTCTTTGATGATACCAGCCCATAGCAGTACTCCACCTCCACCTTGCTGGCGTCCGAGTCGGAGTGGAGCTCTGTGTCCATTACTGATCCAGCCACAGGCCCATTCATCTGGCCCATCAAGAGTCACTCATCTCATCAGACCACAGCACCTTAGAAAAATCAGTCTTAAGATATTTCTTGGCCCAGTCTTGACGTTTTATCTTGTGTGCCTTACTCAGTGGTGGTCGTTTTTCAGCCTTCCTTACCTTGGCCATGTCCCTCAGTATTGCACACCTTGTACTCTTTGACACTCCAGGAATGTTGCAACTCTGGAATATGGCAGAACTGGATGCTAATGGCTGCTTGTTAGCTTCACGCTTGATTTTCCGCAGATCACGTGCAGTTATTTTGCGCCTTTTTTTTCCACACGCTTCTTTCGACCCTGTTGACTATTTGCAATGAAACGCTTGATTGTTCGGTGATCACGTTTCAACATCTTCGCAATTTCAAGAGTGCTGCATCCGTCTGCAAGACATCTCACAATTTTAGACTTTTCAAAGTCTATCAGATCTCTCTTCTGACCCATTTTGCCAGAGGAAAAGAGGTTGCCTAATAATTATGCACACCTGATATAGGGTGTTGATGTCATTAGACCACACCCCCTCTCATTACACAGATGCACAGCACCTGATATACTTAATTGGTAGTAGGCTTTCAAGCCTAAACAGCTTGGAGTGGGACAACATGCATTAAAAGGATGTTGTGGTCAAAATACTCACTTGCCTAATAATTCTGCACTCAGTGTAGTAAGAGAGGCAGCAAGGAAGGTGCTTGGGTGGTCATCGGGAAAGAGGAAGGAAGACAAGGAGACATGGTGGTGGAACAAAGAAGTGCAGGAAATTATAAAAGAGAAGAGGCTAGCAAAGAAGAATTGGGACGATCAGAGAGATGAGGAAAGAAGGCGGTTATACAGAGAGACGAGACAGAAGGCAAAAAGAGTGGTAGCGAAGGTGAAAGCAGATGCATACCAGGAGTTGTATGAAAGACTGGAGACCAAAGAAGGAGAAAAAGACCTATACAGACTAGCTAGGCAGAGAAACAGGGAAGCGAGGGATGTACAGCAGGTAAGAGTGATGAAAGATCTAATCTCATTATCTCTAGCCGCTTTATCCTGTTCTACAGGGTCGCAGGCAAGCTGGAGCCTAACCCAGCTGACTACAGGCGAAAGGCGGGGTACACCCTGGACAAGTCGCCAGGTCATCACAAGGCTGACACATAGACACAGACAACCATTCACACTCACACCTACGGTCAATTTAGAGTCACCAGTTAGCCTAACCTGCATATCTTTGGACTGTGGGGGAAAACGGAGCACCTGGAGGAAACCCACATGGACAACATGCAAACTCCGCACAGAAAGGCCCTCACCGGCCACGGAGCTCAAACCCGGACCTTCTTGCTGTGGGGCGACAGCGCTAACCACTACACCACCGTGCCACCCCATGATGAAAGATGTAAATGGAAATGTGCTGACAAACAAAGAGAGTGAATTAAGAAGGTGGAAAGAGTACTTTGAGGATTTATTAAATGAGGAGAATCCAAGAGAGAAAAGGTCAGATTCACTGGAGACAGCAAATCAGGAAGCAGAGTTGGTTAGTAAGGACAAGGTGAGGGCAGCCATGAAAAGAATGAAGACTGGGAAAGCAGTCGGACCAGATGGTATCCCGATTGAGGCTTGGAGATGTTTGGGTGAGACGGCTGTGGGGTTCCTAACGAGATTGTTTAATAAGATCCTAGAGAATGAGAAAATGCCAAATGAATGGAGAAAGAGTTTGCTAGTCCAAATATACAAGAATAAGCGAGATGTACAGAGCTGCAGAGGGATAAAATTGATGAGCCACACCATGAAGCTATGGGGAAGGGTATTGGAGGCGAGAGTGAGAAGAGAGGTAGCAATCTGTGAACAGCAGTACAGGCTTATGCCAAGGAAGAGCACATCGGATGCAATTTTTGCTTTAAGAATGTTAATGGAGAAGTACAGAGAAGGCTAGAGAAAGCTACATTGTGTGTTTGTAGACCTGGAGAAGGCATATGATAGAGTGCCAAGAGATGAGTTATGGTATTGTATGAGAAAGTGTGGAGTGAATGAGATCAGAGTGGTGCAAGACATGTATGAGAACAGTGAAACAGCAGTGAGGTGTGCAGTTGGAACGACTGAATGGTTCAAGGTGATGGTGGGACTCCATCAAGGATCTGCTTTGAGTCCTTTCTTGTTTGCCATAGTGATGGATAGCTTGATGGACGAAGTGAGGCAAGAGTCACCATGGAACATGATGTTTGTGGATGATATTGTGATATGTGGTGAAAGTAGAAAGGAGGTTGAGTTGGGTTTGGAGAGATGGAGGTATGCACTGGAATGAAGAGGAATGAAGGTGAGGAGTAGCAAAACAGAATACATGTGCATCAATGAGAATGGGGATGAGAGTGGAGTAAAGATGCAAGGAGTAGATGTAAAGAAAGTTGGTGAATTCAAGTACCTGAGGTCAACTGTGCAGGAAAATGGGGGCTGCAATAGTGAGGTGAGAAAGAGAGTGCAGGCAGGGTGGAGCAGTTGGAGAAGGATTTTGGGAGTCATTTGTGATAGGAAAGTCCCAGCAAAAGTGAAAGGTAAGCTGTATAAGACAGTAGTGAAGCCAGCTGTTATGTATGGATTGGAGACCATACCCTTAACGAAGAGACAGGAGGCAAAGTTGGAGGTGGCGGAGTTGAGGATGTTATGGTTTGCGATGGGAGTGACAAGGTTGGACAGGATAAGGAATGAGCACATCAGAGGGACAACACATGTGGAGAGCTTGGGAATTAAGCTAAGAGAGATGAGACTGAGATGGTATGGACACATCCTGAGAAGAGATGCAGAGCATGTGGGAAGGAGAATGTTGAGGATGGAGCTGCCAGGCAAACGAAAATGAGGAAGGCCAAAGAGGAGATACATGGAAGTGGTGAGAGAGGACATGAAAGTGGCAGGTGTGGTAGAGAAGGATGCGGAAGACAGGGAGCAATGGAGACAAAAGATCTGCTGTGGCGACCCCTAATAGGGAGCAGCCAAAAGAAGAAGAAATACAAAAATGAATGACACAGCCACAAAACTTAATGTTAGTTTTATGGATCTCATCTCATCTCATTATCTTTAGCCGCTTTATCCTGTCCTACAGGGTCACAGGCAAGCTGGAGCCTATCCCAGCTGACTACGGGCAAAAGGCGGGGTACACCCTGGACAAGTCGCCAGGTCATCACAGGGCTGACACATAGACACAGACAACCATTCACACTCACATTCACACCTACAGTCAATTTAGAGTCACCAGTTAACCTAACCTGCATGTCTTTGGACTGTGGGGGAAACCGGAGCACCCGGAGAACATGCAAACTCCACACAAACTCCACACAGCCTCGTCGGCCACGGGGCTCGAACCCAGACCTTCTTGCTGTGAGGCAACAGCGCTAACCACTACACCACCATGCCGCCCGTTTTATGGATCTGTTATAAACAAATCAATGTCTATACATTTCCCCCATTTTTACTTGTTTAAATAATTCACTTTGTTCTAAAAGGCAATATAATTAACACTGTAATGGGAGGATGGCTGAGCTTGTGATGAAATCAGATTTGGTTGCTGATAGCTGAACCAGCTCCTGAAGCTGCTTCTCTCACTGCTGGAAAACTTATCTTTTCAGCTGTAGCTGTTTTTAATTTTTTTCTCCTTTTCCAGAACAATGGGCTCTTGATTACACCCCCAGGTATTTGTTTCTCTGCCCTGTTCAGGTGCAGCTATTTAACTGGGCCCAGGATGTGAAGACCCTGGTGATAAGCCAGCATTAGAGCAGGGGGAATGATGTACAGGAGAGCCAAGTTGGGGCTGGGTAAGTGGGACTGGGAATTTTAAGCACACATTTAACACAACAGATATTCTTTCAGTTGTTCTTGGTCATATTATCTTGGTGGGGAGGTAGATGTATATGGGGTTTGTTGGTTAGGGATGCAAAAAGTTCAGGAACAATCCTGTTAGCATTGATGGAAATCAGTGGTTCGATTTTTTGATGAGTGATTTTTTTTTCAGTGCAGATGTAGGGGAAAAAGTCAATCATTAACTGTCACTTTACTGTCATCATTTTCAGGAAATGCAGCCAAGATTGGTAGTGGGACTGAGAGTATCTGTTAAAGTGAATTTAATGTCTTAAACCACACTTTTTTCCTTGTACAAAGCAACAATCATGTTGATTGACCATGTGTTTTCAAACCATAGCTGATCCACAAGGCCATAAATTAATGGTTAATCAATAAGATCAGCCAATTTTCACAGACTCTGCCGAGACTGATCCTGAAGATCCTGAAGGGGTGTGTGACATCACACGTGTAACAATCCATGTATCAATTTCATTCCTGTGTGCAGCAGTGGTTAGACCAGTCTCGATATGGAATCACATTTTGGAGAGAATTCTGATAGTGATTGGGATTCTTATATATTGGATGAAGGGGCAGAAGATTGTCAAGAATATTCCGGAGTTAATGATTATCTTTTTGAGTCCCTAAGACGAGAAACTGCCAGTTCACTCAGTTCACGACAGTCCCGCTCACCGCCGATAGCGCACCACCAGCCAGACAGAATTGGAAACACAGATTGGTTTGTGGATTTTTATTCTAAGCTGGCCACTGCAAAATATAAGGAAAATATTTACATGTACCTCAATAAATGCAGAAATATAATCTTTAAAACGTCCACTTATTCAGTGTAATTACTAAAAGAAAAAATGAAGTGGGCAATAATAGGGGAATCGACAAACTGTCCAAATGTCAGATCAAATGTCATTTATTAAATCAATGGGTTTCTTTTTTGCTCCAGTAATTCCCATGTAGTCGTTCTGGTGGTGGTGAACACTTGATGAATCAGATTTATTATTAGTAGGCGACACGAAATCTGCCTGCTTCGTTTGCACAAACCTCACCCACTGTCACTTTAGATTAGTGTCATTTCTTGGAAATTCATGAACTGAATGTCCTATTGTATATGGATTTGAACATCCAAACACAATACAGTGCTTTCCCATCGTTATTTTTGTAAGATTCCAACAACAATATCCAATTTCAGTGAGTAAACAAGCTCGGAGTTAGATGAACAGAAATGACCCAGATAACCGAGGTTCCACACGTGACATCATGCGAGATTAGCCCTGGGGCAAGGCTGCCTTTTTCCGGGATCTGGAAGCTGCAATTTATCAAGTCAAGTCATTTTATTTATATAGCACATTTAAATACAACAAAGTTGACCCCAAAGTGCTTCACAACATAACACAAGATTTGGAACAATCAATAGTTTGTCAATAGTTTATCAATAGTTTTGTGCTTGATAATAAAATAACACATAATTAATATTACTTTTCCCACTCCTTTATTAATTCATTTTGGTCATTAATAAGTATATACAGTGGTGCTTGAAAGTTTGTGAACCCTTTAGAATTTTCTATATTTCTGCATAAATATGACCTAAAACATCATCAGATTTTCACACAAGTCCTAAAAGTAGATAAAGAGAACCCAGTTAAACAAATGAGACAAAACTATTAAACTTGGTCATTTATTTATTGAGGAAAATGATCCAATATTACATATCTGTGAGTGGCAAAAGTATGTGAACCTCTAGGATTAGCAGTTAATTTGAAGGTGAAATTAGAGTCAGGTGTTTTCAATCAATGGGATGACAATCAGGTGTGAGTGGGCACCCTGTTTTATTTAAAGAACAGGGATCTATCAAAGTCTGATCTTCACAACACGTGTTTGTGGAAGTGTATCATGGCACGAACAAAAGAGATTTCTGAGGACCTCAGAAAAAGCATTGCTGATGCTCATCAGGCTGGAAAAGGTTACAAAACCATCTCTAAAGAGTTTGGACTCCACCAATCCACAGTCAGACAGATGGTGTACAAACGGAGGAAATTCAAGACCATTGTTACCCTCCCCAGGAGTGGTCAACCAACAAAGATCACTCCAAGAGCAAGGTGTGTAATAGTCGGCGAGGTCACAAAGGACCCCAGGGTAACTTCTAAGCAACTGAAGGCCTCTCTCACATTGGCTAATGTTAATGTTCATGAGTCCACCATCAGGAGAACACTGAACAACAATGGTGTGCATGGCAGGGTTGCAAGGAAAAAGCCACTGCTCTCCAAAAAGAACATTGCTGCTCATCTGCAGTTTGCTAAAGATCACATGGACAAGCCAGAAGGCTCTTGGAAAAATTTTTGTGGACGGATGAGACCAAAATAGAACTTTTTGGTTTAAATGAGAAGCGTTATGTTTAGAGAAAAGGAAAACACTGCATTCCAGCATAAGAACCTTATCCCATCTGTGAAACATGGTGGTGGTAGTATCATGGTTTGGGCCTGTTTTGCTGCATCTGGGCCAGGACGGCTTGCCATCATTGATGGAACAATGAATTCTGAAATATAACAGAAAATTCTAAAGGAAAATGTCAGGACATCTGTCCATGAACTGAATCTCAAGAGAAGGTGGATCATGTAGCAAGACAATGACCCTAAGCACACAAGTCGTTCTACCAAAGAATGGCTAAAGAAGAGTAAAGTTAATGTTTTGGAATGGCCAAGTCAAAGTCCTGACCTTAATCCAATCGAAATGTTGTGGAAGGACCTGAAGCAAGCAGTTGATGTGAGGAAACCCACCAACATCCCAGAGCTGAAGCTGTTCTGTACGGAGGAACGGTCTAAAATTCCTCCAAGCCGGTGTGCAGGACTGATCAACAGTTACCGCAAACGTTTAGTTGCAGTTGTTGCTGCACAAGGGGGGTCACACCAGATACTGAAAGCAAAGGTTCACATACTTTTGCCACTCTCAGTTATGTAATATTGGATCATTTTCCTCAATACATAAATGACCAAGTATAATATTTTTGTCTCATTTGTTTAACTGGGTTCTCTTTATCTACTTTTAAGACTTGTGTGAAAATCTGATGATGTTTTTGGTCATATTTATGCAGAAATATAGAACATTCTAAAGGGTTCACAAACTTTCAAGCACCACTGTATATATATATATATATATATATATATATATATATATATATATATATATATATATATATATATATATATACACACACACACACACACACACACACACACACAGTGGTGCTTGAAAGTTTGTGTGTGTGTGTGTGTGTGTGTGTGTATATATATCTTTCCGGATCAGTCTCGGCAGAGTCTGTGAAAATTGGCTGATCTTATTATAATAATAATATAATAATATCTCTATATATAGAGATAATGAGATGATATATACTGTATAATATATATATATATATATATATATATATATATATATATATATATATATATATATACACACACACACAGTATATATCATCTCATTATCTCTAACCACTTTATCTTGTTCTACAGGGTCGCAGGCAAGCTGGAGCCTATCCCAGTATATATATATATATATATATATATATATATATATATATATATATATATATATATATATATATATATATATACACACACTGCAGTTTTGGTATTCTCATCAAACTATGCAAGTTAGGTGGGGGGGTGAGTATGTTCACACCCTTCTATGTCTCTAATGGAGTGCGGCAGGGCAGAATTCTGTCTCCACTATTATTCAATCTGTACATGGATAATTTATCTATGGAGCTAAAGGAGTGTAGAACTGGCTGTATGGTGGGGGATAACCTCATTAATCATATGCTTTACGCTGATGATTTGGTGATATTGTCTCCCTCCAGTGCTGGCCTGCAGCAGCTTCTAAGAATATGCTCTCAATATGGCATAATGTATGATATTAAATTTAACTCATTGAAGAGTGTGGTACTGATTGTTAGAACAAAGGAGGATATGAAGCTTGTATCTCCCTCTTTCTCATTGGCAGGTGAACCACTTGTGGTTGTAAAGAAAGTTAAATATCTGGGACATGTGATAAGAGATGATCTTAGTGGTGATGATGATGATGATGATGATGTGCAGCGTCAGTGTGGTAAACTGTATGGGCAGGCAAATATGCTGGCTCGCAAATTCCACATGTGTACTACTGATGTAAAAATATCGCTTTTTAAAACATACTGCACTTCACTGTATACTGCCCACTTGTGGTTCAATTATAGTAATGCGAAAATGAAAAAACTTCAAATGGCATATAATGATGCTTTGAGAATTTTGCTCAAAATTCCCAGGCGCAGTAGTGCCAGTGAAATGTTTGTTATGAACAATGTGCCAACTTTTAATGCTGTTCTGAGAAATGTTATGTATAGATTCATGTGCAGATTGACTGGGTCTAAGAACACGATTATTTTAATGATGTAATTGTTGATGCTCTATTTGCATCCTTTTTAAATGTTTTTGTATTGTTTTATTTATTTTTTCATGTATTGTGCTGTCTATATGGACCTTCTTGTGTCTTGAATAAAAAGTTGATGATGATGATGATGATATATATATACCCCTTTCACATGACGTCACCGCGCCGCGAGATTTTGTTAGGCGCCATATTGGAAGACCAAGTACATGCACTCACAATATAAAACAAAGTACGAGCAAGAGTAAAGTGACACGATGGATGATAATTCTGGTTATGTGAGTACATTACCAGTTGCAGAAAGGGCACGGTATGTGGAGAAACTGGCTGTGATTGATGGGTTTGACCCATATGATAAGACTCGGGGCAAGGGAGAATGGAAACATAAGGAGGACCTGACACCAATTCTGCCATCTGTTTGCTACCCAGACATTGTAAACTATTTGTTGTTTACACCCAGTGCCTACACTCAGTGTTCGAACTATGCCGATATTTTCGGGGGCCCCTTTTTTTCCCTTGGGGGTGTGTGTGCTTGCGCTTGTCTCAGAGCGCGGATCTCCAAACACATGAGAAGCCTATCTTACGCACATATCACGCGGACTCCACACACGCATCGCGTCTGAAGTCATAACTCATCAGGGGAAATCGTGTCCGCATTGGCATGTTCAAAAAACAACCTCGCTTCAACAATGATACCACACGCAAGAAAAAAGAAAAAAAAACAGTCAGGCTACTCAACAACCAACCTGGCAGCAGCGAGCAAGCCCCAAACCATCCTAAATCATTATTATTATTATTATTAAATTGTAGAAGTCTGGGAGGCTTGCTCCTCATACAGTTATCAACTTGGGGCCACTTTAGCATGTTTTAAATCTGAATTTCTTGCGTGTGGAGATTTTTAAAGTGGGGGTACGCGATTCGTGACGTCATCGATTTGATATCATTTCAGAAGCGATAGCCTTTGTTTGGTCGCCTGTGTTTGGTATGAATGATTTGTATAAATGTTACGTTCTTTTAACAACACAAGAGGGCACAAGAAGACACCTTTTTCCAGACATTTTTATGTGTGCAATTTTCATTCGTGTTTGTCAGTACAGCCCAACTGTTATGGCGAAAAGCCGCGGTTTATTTTGTCTCCAATAAATATGCCGCAATGGCTAAAGAGGAACAAATTCGCCTTCTCCTTCCGAATGCATCGTCGTAGACAGCACCACTCTGCTGCTGGAACTCAACATAAACCTTGCATAGGTTTAACATGGACTATCAGGCGTGAAGCCAAAATATTGGAAATTATGATACACAAACACCTTTGTTCAGGTTCGATTCATGTTCATTTGAGCCGAGCTGCATTCGGAATTCGATATTTTTACTAGCCTACTTACTGCCGTGGCAACAGCTACAGCATGTGTCCATTCATTCATTATCTCTAGCCGCTTTATCCTTCTACAGGGTCGCAGGCAAGCTGGAGCCTATCCCAGCTGACTATGGGCGAAAGGCGGGGTACACCCTGGACAAGTCGCCAGGTCATCACAGGGCTGACACATAGACACAGACAACCATTCACACTCACATTCACACCTACGGTCAATTTAGAGTCACCAGTTAACCTAACCTGCATGTCTTTGGACTGTGGGGGAACCCAGAGCACCCAGAGGAAACCCACGCGGACACGGGGAGAACATGCAAACTCCACACAGAAAGGCCCTCGCCGGCCCCGGGGCTCGAACCCAGGACCTTCTTGCTGTGAGGCGACAGCGCTAACCACTACACCACCGTGCCGCCAGCATGTGTCCAGAAGTTCAAAAAAAGTCACGTCACTCACTCACATCGCATACAAACCAGCAATGGGCTGAAATTTATTATAAAAGGCACCAATCGAATAAATCAAGCATTTAGTCTGGCGCGATTGAGGCATCTGCGTATACAAAATACATGACATGCAGCCATTGGGTTAAGCCCTACCATGCCTTCTTAAAGATTTGAGTATTTCTTTAAATTTATTGTCATTTCACATTTTTGGATGTACAACAAAACACTAAACAGGAAGGCCACAAAGATTATGAATTTCAAATCATATATATAATACAGTATGTGGTGAAATTATCCGCGTAAGGATGACCAGGCAGGTGATTATAACAGTTCTGTTGCCCTCTCGGTGCTGCTACCATGAACGCCCGGAAATCACACACACACGCGCACACACACACACACACACACACACACACACACAGAGAGAGAGAGAGAGAGAGAGAGAGAGAGAGACCCTACTGTTATTATTAGGCTATTCAAAATCATAGGCCTATACTGAGCAAAAATCGCATTAGAACTTCAAAGATCATGAAGCATTAAACCGACAGATGGCGGAGTCAACTGTTTACATAATTCTAATATCTCGGCTGCGTTTAGAATGCATTCTACTTTGCGTCGCTACGTTTTACGTAACGTTCGATTGGGGGGGGGCATTGATGATGAGCACAAAGGCACGTGTCACTTACTGTAGAGCGTATAAACTCAGGCCATTGAATGACAGGTTTTTTTGTTTTTGTTTTTTTAATCTCACCTCGGGAGAAGTGGGTGGACGGCGTACCCCCGCGTACCACGTCCACTACACCCCTGTATATATATATATATTTTAAAGCATGACAATAAGGCATTACCTACACTTTAATGAATAGTCCAGTAAGACCATGGCTAAACCAACAATAAATATATGAGATGCTGACATACTAAAAAAGTTATATTAATGATATAAATAATTCAACCCCAAATCATAAAAAGTTGGGATGTTATGTTGAAGTTGAAATTAAAACTGAAACAATGATTTGTAAATAATATTTGACTTGTATTGTGCTTAAAACAATACAACAGCACATTATTTGATGTTTTACTTCATGCATTTTATTATAATTTTTTAAATGAACACATTTCAATTCTGATTCTTGCAACAGGGGTGGCACGGTGGTGTAGTGGTTAGCGCTGTCGCCTCACAGCAAGAAGGTCCTGGGTTCGAGCCCCGGGGCCGGCGAGGGCCTTTCTGTGCGGAGTTTGCATGTTCTCCCCGTGTCCACGTGGGTTTCCTCCGGGTGCTCCGGTTTCCCCCACAGTCCAAAGACATGCAGGTTAGGTTAACTGGTGACTCTAAATTGACCATAGGTGTGAATGTGAGTGTGAATGGTTGTCTGTGTCTATGTGTCAGCCCTGTGATGACCTGGCGACTTGTCCAGGGTGTACCCCGCCTTTCGCCCGTAGTCAGCTGGGATAGGCTCCAGCTTGCCTGCGACCCTGTAGAAGGATAAAGTGGCTAGAGATAATGAGATGAGATTCTTGCAACACATTTAAAAAAATTTGGGACAGTAAAGCATTTTCCACTTTATAATATTCCCATTCCTTCTCATAACACTTAAAAGATGTTTAGGGACTGAAGACATGAAGTGATGAAACGTTTCAGGTGTTACTTTGTCCCATTCTTTCTTCAAACAGGTCTTAAGGTGTGCAACAGTACAGGGTCATCGTTGTCATATTTTTCATTTCAAAATTCACCACACATTCTCTATTGGGAACAGAGGGGACAGGCATCCTCTTCTTCCACAGCCATGCCTTTGTGATGTGTGCAGAATGTGGTTTTGCCTTGTCTTGTTGAAATATCCCTGGAAAAGATGTCGTCTTGAAGGCAGCATATGTTGCTCCAAAATCTCAATGTACTTTTCTGCATTAATGCTGCCATCACAGAAGTGCAAGTTACCTTTGCCAAGGGCACTGACACAACCCCATACCATGACACACCCTGGGTTTTGGACTTGTAACAGTCTAGATGGTCCTTTTCATTTTTGGGCTGGAGCACATGGTGCCCATTTCTTCTAAAAAAGACCTGGAATACTGATTTGTCTGACCAGAGTACATGTTTCCACTGTGTGGTGGTCCATCCAGATGCCTCTGAGCACAGAGAAGTCAACAGTGCTTCTTGACACAGGGAATGGGGAACATAATGAGTGGTTTCAGACAGAATTAATATCCTAGCAAGTAATATCCTAGTAATTAATAAAGTAATATTCAGCCATGTGTTACAGTAAAAAGTCAAGTCAAATCAAGTCAAGTTTATTTGTATAGCGCTTTTAACAATAAACATTGTCACAAAGCAGCTTTACAGAATTTGAACGACTTAAAACATGAGCTAATTTTGTCCCTAATCTATCCCCAATGAGCAAGCCTAAAAAGGCTTTGCAGACCCAGTTAACCTTAGTTTTGGAAAGAAATGGCAAGAAAAAAATATCTCAATAAACAGAGTTCATTACAAGGGGTCAAATGGCAAGATCTTCAGTCACAAAAATGGGTCTACTGGTATGTGTTTCAACAAGAATAGTAACTAAAGTGATAACTATATTTACAGTAGATCTACTGGAAAGACATCACCAAATAGAGCTGGAAAAAAAGTGGTCAAAATCAGATATTCAATGAGGGTAATAGTCAAGCATTAGCATAATATTTAAGAACAAAACTGAAGAGGAACTGTTTGTCAGAGTGTGATTTAAAAAAAAAAGATGTAACTTCCTGCCCCTTACCTTCAATTTGAACTTTGTGAAGCAAGAAGAATTTAATAAGAACCATTGTTGCACTTGGCGCTGTAGTGGTTAGCACTGTCTCCCCACAAAGGTCTGGGTTCGAACCCAGCAGCCGGTGAAGGCCTTTCTGTGTAGTGTCTGCATGGGTTTCCTCTCACAGTCCAAAGATATGCAGGTTAGGTTAATTGGTGGCTCTAAATTGACTATGAGTGTGAATGGTTGTTTGTGTCTCTCTATGTGCGTATCAGCCCTGCGATGATCTGGTGACTTGTCCAGGGTGTACCCCGCCTCTCACCCATAGTCAGCTGGGATAGGCTCCAGCTTGCCCCCCGCATGGGATAAGTGGTGACAGATAAAACAAACATTGTTGCACAATTGCAGTCAGTTGCATCAAGTACTAGATGTGTTAATTTATGCATTTTTATGAACCAGCCATCTTGCCCTTTTCAGAGGACAGTAAGGATTTTGATAGAAATATATATCATTACATTTTAATGTAGTTTATGGATGTTTGTAAGAGGATGAGTTTGCAAAGGCAGTAAATCAATGTCAATAAAATAAATTTTGACTCTGGCCATGGTGCTGAAACAGAGCAGCATGTTGTTTGATGCTGAACCATGACAAATCAGATGAGCTTCACATTGAAAAATCTACAATATCAGTCAAGAGTTGGGTCGCATCTTCTAATTCAATGGTTTTTCTTTATTATTATTAATTCAAAGAAACTTCATGTCTTTAAGTAATGATGGATGTCGTTTCTTTTTACTTAGTTGAGCAGTTCTTGACATAATATGGATTACTACAGTTGTGGAATAGGGCTATTTACTGTATTTTTATTATTTATTATTTACTTTTTGGTCTCAAATGCATTCAGAAGGCAAGAAATTGCACTAAATAACTTTTGATGAGGCACACCTGTTAATTGAAAAGCCTTCCAGGTGACTACATCATGAAGCTGGTTAAGATAATGCCAATAGTGTGCAAAGCATCATGAAGGTAAATGGTGGCTAATTTGAATAATCTAAAATATGAAACATTTTGTTTTTATTTTTGTTTTTTTAAACAATTTTGTTTCCCACATAATTCCATGTATGTTCCATATGTTATTTCATAGTTGTGATGTCCTCAGTGTTGCTCCACAATATAGAAAATAGTCAAAATACAAAAAAACAAACAAACAAACAAACAAACAAACAAACAAACAAACAAACAAACAAACCTATGAATGAGTAAGGGTGTTCAAACTTTTGACTGGTACTGTAGCTTGCTCTGACTAGCCAATGATATGACATAGTAAATTCCTAAAGTATTCCTAAGAAAACACAACAAAGGCAATTTGAAAATATCTATCAATTTCTCTATCAATCTGATCACTTTAGTCAAGGACGATGTTCACCAGCTTGACTGGTTCCATGTGTATTCTGGCAGGGTTTCTTCTTCTTTTCTTTTTTCTTCTTTTCCTGCATATTTTCACCAGCAGAGAGCGTGCTATTCCACAAAAGCTTATGGCACTCCAACTGATTTTCTAATCAAAGAGGCCAAAATTCCTCTATGAATGCATGCCAATGGGAATGAACTTAACAATATGGAAAGATTACTACAGAGGCCTTCAGCCTTCATTTAATTCACTGGAATTCATTACACAAGAAGTGCACCAAGTGATAAAATTAGCTTTACCTCCTACAGGCTATACAAGAATATACAATACTTGAGCAGTTGTACTCCATTACAATGTTTATCTAAGTATCATTTTTGACATATTTGTACTTTACATTAGTCTTATTGAAATTATAGTAAATTATTTTTATTTAGACCTCCAAAGTACTCCTTATAAATCTCAAAGGTCTGTTGTTCTTTCATCTAGCCAGGGCTTATGCTAATGGACCTGGCTAAATTTAGTATCCAATCAGTGAATAAAAATATCAGGAATCAATTCGCCACCAGCTTTGAACTACTCATGTACAAATCATGAACTGCTGTGTGGAAGTTGAGGATGAGTACCCTGGCCCTGCCTCAGCAAAATGTTTCAATATGCTGATCTAAGCAAAGACTTATATAAAACTAGAAAAGCACTCGGAGAGCGCAGACCTCTGCCAAGAATCCTTTAAAAAATTCCAGGATCCAGACAGTGATCCGGATCACTGCCAAAATTTAATGGATTGTTACTTGTGCCCAGTCACACCTCTGGAAAAAATTTCAGAGCAGTCCATTCATAACTTTTCCGTAATGTTGCTAACAGACAAACCAACCCACAAACAAACAAACCAACACTACCAAAAACATAACCTCCTTGGCAGAGGTAATGAGGTATCTGCTTTTGCCTCCCAAGAAGAGATAAACTCCATCTAATTTGAAAAAGCATGTTGATGTAAGTTTTGCTCACAGAATGAATGAGTAAATGAATAAATTACTACTACTACTACTACTACTACTACTACTACTACTACTAATAATAATAATAATAATAATAATAATAATAATTATTATTATTATTATAATGGTGGTGGTGCAGTGGTTATCCCTGTCTCCTCACAGCAAGAAGATTCTGGGTTCAAGCCCCACTGCTGACTGGGGTCTTTCTATGTGGAGTTTATACTGTATGTTCTCCTCATGCCTGTGTGGGTTTCCTGCAGGTGCTCCAGTTTCCTCCCACAGTCCAAAGATATGCAGATTAGTTCAAATAGCTACTCTAAATTGCCTGTGAGTGTGATTGGCTGTCTGACCTATCCAGGGTGTACCCTGCCTCTCATCCAACGTTGGTTGGGATTGGCTCCAGCTTCCCTGTGACCCACAGTGGATATGCAGTATAGAAAATGAATGATTATTAATCATAATAATGAATTTTGTTTTCAGGCAAAATGCTTGAATCATGTCTGCAGTATGAAGAGATGAGCAAATCAGTATCATCCGTGTTGGCTGGCCGTTGTCCTATTGGCTGCTGCTGAAGGTGTTTGGGTTTTCGCAAGTTCAATTTCAGTCCTTAACAATTAGATAGAAATTAACATAACATATGAAGATAGCAGTTAAAGCAGTGCTGCCATTCTGGAGGCCCAGGACCAAAAACTAAACCTCCTAAGAGCAAAACCTCATCTCTATTGGTTGGCATAATGGTTCCCATTGACTCTCAAGCGCAGACAAATCATAAATTACAGAACGTTTCACTTGGAGACATTCTTGGAGACTATCTCTTGCCTTACAAAAACACACATTCTTTTTAAAGTCATTAGATTATTTTAGAAGCTGAAGTGAAGTTAAATGAGGAGTAAACATAACTGGAATCCCACCCAGTAATTGCAGTCAAATCCCTGTTTCTCAAAACAGCAAACATGCAGTAAAATACTTCTTGCATCTTTTCCTCACTTCTATGTGGAGTCGATGTGGACTGGAAACCCCCCCATTTACACTTCATCTAAATAATGCTTATTCCCTCAGTGTATGCTCTCCTGTCCTATAAGTGACCACTATTGTGAGGTATAGGTGATACACAAGGGGTAAGTGCACCATCTCAGAGCCCCTCATGCTAAATCAGCGGTCATTGCCGCAAGCCAGTTTGCCAATTTGGTCCACATTTGGGTTTTTGTCTGAAAAAAAAAAAACTCAGCACATGAAAATTGGGGATAAAATCACGCATTTGTACTCACTTTACATTACGCAAAACTCACCTATTTAATCAAATGTCCTAACTGTTGCTTTTAATTTGATTATTTGGATCCATCTTGTAACTCTTGCGTTTAATTACCATTTTCTGACTTACCTCTTACTACTTCTGACATATGTCCATGTAAGACTTGCATTAAAGTTGGTTCTTGCCATTTAGTCTACTTGTCCCACTTGTAAGTTGCTTTGAATGAATAAATGAAAATTATATAGGTTAACTAGCTGGACCAGTTAGCTAGTTTGGCACATAGGCAGCAAAGTTGTATGCTCAAGTAGAGTCATAAAATAAATTATAGGTTTGTAGCAGTGGGGGCGTGGCCAAGCAACGGTCTGTGAATAGAGAGCGGGGTCAGGGAAGGTAAGTGGCTAAGTCATTCCACCTGCTGTCAATTGTGTGTGTGTGTGTGTGTGTGTGTGTGTGTGTGTGTGTGTGTGTGTGTGTGTGTGTGTGTGTGTGTGTGTGTGTTTGTTTCAGGGATAGAGCATAAAAGGAGAGAGAGAGCAGAGAAAGAGAGCTCTCTCCCCGACCACAATGCATGTGTGAGTGAGTGAGTGAGTGAGAGAGAGAGAGAGAGAGAGAAAGAAAGAAAGAAAGAAAGAAAGAAAGAAAGAAAGAAAGAAAGAAAGCTGAAAAGCTAAATAAAGTGGTTTGTATAACATTAACTCTCGCCTGCCGTGCTTCTGTGCTTCACCCACATCAGGAATTGTTACAGTGGTGCCGAAACCCGGGAGCACAGAAGGGAACCACCCCATGGAGTCCTCCCCATTCGAAGAGCTCATCCTTGCCCTCGCTACCGCCCAGCAGAACCAGCATCAAGCACTGATCAGCCTCCGGAAGGAGGAGCAGCAATGCTTCAAAGCCTTGATGCTGGCCCAGCAGGAAGATCGCCAGGCGTTCCGGCACCTGCTCGTATCAGCAGGGCCATCGGCCACCGCTGCCACCACCCTCACGAAGATGGGACCGCAGGATGATCCGGAAGCATTCCTTGCTCTCTTTGAGCAAGCAGCTGAGGCATGGGGGTGGCCGCAGGAGCAGAGCGCGGTGCGCCTCCTCCCTCTCCTGACTGGCGAGGCGCAGCTCGCAGTGCAGCAGCTCCCTGCTGACAGCTGACTGGTCTATGCTGACCTAAGGAAAGTCATTCTGCAGCGGCTCGGTCGCTCCCTGGAGCAACATCATCAGTGCTTCCGGACGCTGGCACTGGAGGAGGTCGGCTGGCCGTTTGCATTTGGCCAGCAATTCCGGGACACCTGCCGGTGGTGGCTGAGGGTGGAAGACTGCGACGCCGACAAGATCATCTATCTGGTGGCACTGGAGCAGTTTATCTCTCGACTTCCGGAAGGAACAGTGGAATGGGTCCAGTGTCACCGCCTGGCATCGCTGGAATGAGCCATCGAGGTGGTGGAGGACCATCTGGAGGTGGCTCCAACGGCAGGCAGATGAGGCGTTTCCCCTCACTTCTCTTCTCTCTTTCCATCTCTCTCTCTCCTGTCTCTTGTCCCCCTCTCCACCCCGTTCCCCTGCCACGGAGGTGGCAGCTGGCTCCTCCCCAGCTGGCCCATCGCACCCGTGATGTCCTCCCATCTCCCTCTTCTGTGTCTGTGTTGTCTTCCCCTCAGGTGAGTGACACCCATAATACCAGTGCAGAGGGAAAGCCTGGGGCAGTGTGCTGGCACGGCAGGGAATTGGAGCATCTCCAGAGTCAGAGCTCCGCAAGGGAGGTGGGTGCTGTAATCCCGATCCCCGACATGCCAGAAACTGCCCCCGATTGGGCCAGAATGTATTGCATACCAGTGAGTATTCAAGGGGATACATATCATGCTTTGGTGGATTCCAGTTGTAATCAGACCTCAATTCACCAACGCCTGGTGCAAGGTGAGGCATTGGGGAGAGCACAAGCGGTGAAAGTGTTGTGTGTGCACGGGGATGTTCACCATTACCCTCTAGTGTCTGTCCATATTCTATTCCGGAGCCAAATGCATAGAATAAAGGCAGCGGTTAGTCCTCGTCTTACCCACTCGTTGATTTTGGGTACTGATTGGCCGGGATTTAAAAAAACTAATGGAATATTTAACACGTAGTGGGTCCTGCCTTAGTAGGTCATGGGACGATCCCATTGTGGCATTGGCTGGAGAAGCTGTCACAGAGCCGTCTACGTCAACATCGCGTCAGAATGAGGAGCAACCTGCTCCTCCTCCCTCTCTCAGGGATTCCCTTGGGGATTTCCCATTAGAGCAGTCGCGAGATGAGACTCTGTGGCATGTGTTTGACCAAGTGAGAGTAATCGATGGTCAAACTCTTCAGCCAAGCGCGGCACCGACCTTCCCCTATTTTGCCATTATTAAAGATAAATTGTACCGAGTGATGCAGGACACTCAAACTAAGGAACGAATAACCCAGTTGTTAATCCCAAAGAGCTGCAGGGAACTCGTATTCCATGTGGCTCACTTTAATCCCATGGCTGGACACTTGGGGCAAGACAAAACACTAGCCCGAATAATGGCCCGGTTCTATTGGCCAGGGATTCGCAGGGATGTCCATCAGTGGTGTGCGGCATGCCGTGAATGCCAATTAGTAAATCCCGTGGCCGCTCCAAAAGCGCCGTTGCGCCCCCTTCCTCTAATCGAGACCCCGTTTGAGCAAATTGGGATGGATCTCTTCGGGCCATTAGATTGGTCAACACGGGGATATCACTTTATTTTAGTTCTAGTGGACTATGCAACGCAATATCCGGAAGCAGTGCCTCTCCGCAATATCTCAGCACGCAGTATTGCGGAAGCGCTCTTCCGCTTTATCTCCCAGGTCGGGATTCTGAAAGAAATCCTGACAGACCAAGGCACTTCGTTTATGTCATGCACACTGCGCTAGCTGTATGGGTTACTGGTGATTAAGTCTATCTGCACCAGTGTCTATCACCCACAAATGAATGGCTTAGTAGAGTGATTTAACCAGACACTCAAAAACATAATCTGGAAATTTGTAAGTGAAGCTGCGCGTAATTGGGATAAGTGGCTCGAGCCCCTGTTATTTGCAGTACGAGAGGTCCCGCAAGCCTCCACAGGGTTTTCTCCCTTTGAATTATTATATGGGCGTAAGCCGCGTGGCATTCTGGATGTGCTGCGGGAAAATTGGGAGGAGGGACCTTCACCTAGTAAAAATGAAATCCAGTACGTTCTTGACCTGCATGCAAAACTCCACACCCTCATGCACCTAACCCAGGAGAATTTGCAGCAGGCACAAGAACGTCAAAGCCGGCTGTATGACAGGGGCACGCACCTTAGAGAGTTCACACCGGAAGACAAAGTGCTCTTATTATTGCCCACGTCGAGCTCTAAATTAGTCGCCAAGTGGCAAGGGCCCTTTGAGGTCACATGGCGAGTCAGGGGCATCGACTATGAGGTGAAACGAACGGATAGGGGTGGGGCACTGCAAGTCTACCACCTCAACCTTTTAAAACACTGGAATGAGGGAGTCCCCGTGGTGTTGGCGTCGGTTGTCCCAGAGAAGGCGGAGCTGGGGCCAGAGGTAAAAAAAGATAACATCTTGGGCCACTCTGACCCCTTCTGGAGACCACCTCTTGCCGGCCCAACCCACGGAGGTAGCCAAATTGCAGAAGGAATTTTCCGACATGTTCTCGCCCCTTCTGGGTTGTACCCACCTCATAGAACACCACATCGAAATGCCCCCAGGGGTGGTAGTGTGTAGCCGCCCTTACCGCTTGCCTGAACACAAGAAAAAGGTGGTTCAGGATGAACTCAAGGCCATGCTCGAAATGGGCATAATCGAGGAGTCCCACAGTGACTGGAGCAGCCCAGTGGTCCTGGTTCCCAAGACCGACGGGTCAGTCTTGTTCTGTGTGGACTACAGAAAGGTCAACGCAGTGCCTAAATTTGACACATACCCAATGCCTCACAATGATGAGTTGCTTGATTGGTTAGGCGCTGCTTGCTTTTATTTGACACTGGATCTAACAAAGGGACATTGGCAGATCTCCTTGACTCCTCTATCCCAAGAGAAAACAGCCTTTTCCACACTGTTTGGTTTACACCAATTTGTCACGCTCCCTTTTGGGTCATTTGGGGCGCCCGCTACATTCCAGCGGCTTATAGACAGGGTCCTCCGCTCTCACGCTGCCTACTTGGCTGCCTATCTAGATGACATAATAATCTACAGTCATGATTGGCTGCGGCACTTGGAACACCTGAGGGCTGTTCTAAAGTCACTGAGGAGAGCGGGCCTCACAACTAACCCGAAAAAGTGTGCGATTGGGCAGGCGAAAGTACGGTATCTGGGGTTCCACTTGGGTCATGGGCAGGTGTGTCCCCAAATTAACAAGACTGCAGCAATTGCGGTCTGCCCGAGGCCCAAGACCAAAAAGGAGGTGAGACGGTTCTTGGGGCTGGCTGGCTATTATCGTAGGTTTATACCTAATTATTCGAACGTCACCAGCCAGCTAACCGACCTCACTAAAAAGGGGGCTCCAGATCCGGTCCAGTGGACGGAGCAGTGCCAACAGGCCTTCTCTGAGGCATACATGTCAACCTATACGGAATGTCCGTATTTTATACGGATTTGATTCAATAAACGTAGTATACGGGCGTACAAATAAAGTTATACGGATTCTTTAAAAAAAACTTCAATATTTATTTAGAGCTATAATCAATTCCCACGATGATAAAAGAGCGCATAACATTTACAAACATACTGTACACCACAGAAAGCACAAACAGCCAGTAAAGAGTCTTATGAAATTGCACGTTATCTTGTGGTAGCGAGACTTCGTTCCACTTTTGATCATGCGCACACCGCATTGCGAGAATCCCGCCAACCGGGAAGTAACATTTTGTTTGAAACGCGTATTTCCACCTGAGCGACTTTCACTAGCGACTGAAAAGATTCTGAATGGGCACTCCAGCAAGATCAACACAGACACTTGCTGTGACATGCAGCCTCGTGAGGTATTGGTGCAGAGTGCTAAAAAAGCTATCATGTAGTACAATTCAGAACATTAGAGTGACACTTTGTGTTTTTGTCAAACATTGGAGCTTTGTATTCATTCTGAAGGTTTATTGTTATTAATATTGAATAAAAAGTAACTTGGATATATCACTGTTAATTATCATTCAAATTTTAGGTAAATTATTTTAATTTGCATCTTATACGGATTTTATAAGGGAAATACGGATTTTGGAGGTTGGTTATACAGGTTTGATTGACCAAAGGTTGACATGTATGCTGAGGTAAAAGCTGCACTGTGTGGGGGGCCACTTTTACACTCCCTTGACTTCTCTCTCCCCTTTATTTTGCAGACTGATGTATCTGACAGAGGGCTGGGGGCCGTTTTGTCCCAGGAGGTGGAGGGCGAGGAGCGCCCCATGCTGTACATCAGCCAAAAGCTGTCGATGCGCGAAAGCAAGTACAGCACAATTGAAAAGGAGTGTCTTGCCATTAAGTGGGTGGTCCTTGCCCTCTGATACTACCTGCTGGGGTGCCCCTCCAGTGGCTCCATCGCATGAAGGATGCCAATGCGTGGATCACCCGTTGGTATCTCGCTCTCCAGCCATTTAAGTTCGAGGTGATCCACAGGCCGGGTGCACAGATGGTGGTGGCGGACTTCCTGTCCCGTCGGGGGGTGAGTCAGCTTCAGGCCGGACAGCTCCCCGGCCTGAGTCAGGTGGTGGGGGTATGTGGCAGCGGGGGCGTGGCCAAGCAGCAGTCTGTGAATGGAGGGCGAAGTCGAGGAAGGTAAGTGGCTAAGTCATTCCACCTGCTGTCAATTGTGTGTGTGTGTGTGTGTGTGTGTGTGTGTGTGTGTGTGTGTGTGTTTGTTACAGGGATGGAGCATAAAAGGAGAGAGAGAGCAGAGAAAGGGAGCTCTCTCCCTGACCACAACGCATGTGTGAGTGAGTGAGTGAGTGAGTGAGTGAGTGAGTGAGTGAGTGAGTGAGTGAGTGAGTGAGTGAGTGAGTGAGTGAGTGAGTGAAGGAAAGAAGGAAAGCTGAAAAGCTAAATAAAGTGGTTTGTGTAACATTAACTCTCCTTGAATTTCATGAGTAAAATAATTTCTTGGCTTCAGAAGAATAAGACCTTCATAGTTAATTCATCAGTTAATTATACTGAAGTTGAAGTGGCTTTATGTAAACCCATCTTAGATCATAAAGAACATATATTAGGTCTATAGAAAGGTTTTTATATGGATGTTAGCTCACTTGACTTATCCTAATGTCTTCAGTGGTACAACAGATATGTCTTCACCTGAAACCAGACACGTTGAAACTCAGGGAAATTAACCAACAACTATTCAGAAGGAGTCAAAATAGTTAAGTCTCATTTAGTGTTGATCTGTATGACTTAAGAAAACTGAATTATGTAGATAGAAGGACGTAAGTGCAATCTGTTGTGCCCAGGAGTGTGGCAGTGGTGAGGCATGACAAAGAATAATATATACATTCCTGAGCATGCTTGTTCTTTTTCGGCAAATAATTTCAATAATGACAACATTACAAAGAAATTCAGGCTGAGCAGTTCCTGTTCGTTCAACTAAAGGCTACCAATGGTAGGGCAGATTATGAAAGATAAAAATAAAAGTGAAAGAATGAAGCTGTCCATGACAAGTTCACAGTAAAATATATGAGGACTAACTGAAGCTTTGTAGTGATTAATATCTCATCTCATCTCATCTCATCTCATCTCATCTCATCTCATCTCATTTCATCTCATCTCATTATCTCTAGCCGCTTTATCCTGTTCTACAGGGTCGCAGGCAAGCTGGAGCCTATCCCAGCTGACTACGGGCGAAAGGCGGGGTACACCCTGGACAAGTCGCCAGGTCATCACAGGGCTGACACAGAGACACAGACAACCATTCACACTCACATTCACACCTACGGTCAATTTAGAGTCACCAGTTAACCTAACCTGCATGTCTTTGGACTGTGGGGGAAACCGGAGCACCCGGAGGAAACCCACGCGGACACGGGGAGAACATGCAAACTCCACACAGAAAGGCCTTCACCAGCCACAGGGCTCGAACCCGGACCTTCTTGCTGTGAGGCGACAGCGCTAACCACTACACCACCATGCCTCCCAGTGATTGTTATTACACAATGTGTAATAACACAGATATTACACATTGTGTCAAGCTAAAAGTGGCCAACACATCCTAATCCCAGATCCTATACACTGTCAGAAACAAGGGTACAGTAGGGGTCCATTTCTGTCACCCAAGGGACAATCTACACTAATGTACCCCCTATGGCACATTACTGGACCTTATGGTAACTATGTGTACCTTTTTAGGGACAAAAAGGTACACATATGTTCCCAAGCAGTATATACCGGTAAATGGTACAAATAAGTACCTTAGGTTACTGCCCCAGCAACAAGCTGTTGTACCCCTAAAGGTACAACAATGTACTTTATTTTCTGAGAATGTAATATATGTGGACAACTTGTCATTATGTCCTTGTTTGTTTGTTTTTATATCAAATTATGTTAAAAACAACCGAGAAATAGATCGGCTATAATAAGTGGGTTTTCCCTTCAAATGTTAAAATAGGGGGTGGCACGGTGGTGTAGTGGTTAGCGCTGTCGCCTCACAGTAAAAAGGTCCTGCGTTCGAGCCCCGGGGCCAGCAATGGCCTTTCTGTGTGGAGTTTGCATGTTCTCCCCATGTCCGCGTGGGTTTCCTCCGGGTGCTCCGGTTTCCCCCACAGTCCAAAGACATGCAGGTTAGGTTAACTGGTGACTCTAAATTGACCGTAGGTGTGAATGCGAGTGTGAATGGTTGTCTGTGTCTATGTGTCAGCCCTGCGATGACCTGGCGACTTGTCCAGGGTGTACCCCGCCTTTCGCCCATAGTCAGCTGGGATAGGCTCCAGCTTGCCTGCAACCCTGTAGAAGGATAAAGCGGCTACAGATATTGAGATGAGATGATGTTAAAATAGTATAAAATTATAATAATGGTCTATCTACATCACCTAAATGAGAGGAATCAACATTTGGTTCAAATACCATATCAGCAGTGCATGCAGTACAACGCCAGAGCACACATTTTGTCCGTTTGTCTCATTGTGAATGAAGTTGGTAAAAAGATTTACAGAGAAAATTCGGTTTGGTTTAATGTTTTAGAGAAGGCTCAAGGCACAATGCATTCTTCCAGCTGTTCCAGGTGATTATTTAACTGAAACCACATATTGTAAACAACAGTGAAGCATCAGGTTCCAGAGATAATGAGCAACCTGCAGACTCATTTTTGGACCCCATTTGTGCAGTCCATTACAGTCCAAGGTAAATGAGCTCCTATTGTGAAGAGGGGGAGAAAGAAGAAGAAGAAAAAAACATGACACGACATGGCAAAGGGAAGACTGGTTGAGTTTTGCAGATGAAATTATGATCCAATTATGAAGAAGAAGAAGAAGAAGAAGAAGAAGAAGAAGAAGAAGAAGAAGAAGCTTATTTTCATCCATCCATTATTTTCATTCACAATAATAATAATAATAATAATAATAATAATAATAATGCATATTTTATTTATTATTGTACTAATATCATAAAATGTTGAGAACTCATTTATTATGATTAGTTTGAGTAATAGCAGTAGTAGGCCTTCTACAAGCGTGTGGTAAAACTTTGAGTTAGCCAGGTAGAATATTTTTTTTATTAAAATGTTTTTAACACCCCTCTACTCTTCCTTCTCCTCCTCCTCCTCCTCGCCCCATCCCAGAACTTTTGAAGGCTTTTTGTTCCCGTTGGGCTTGAGAGGCCATCATTACCGCTGATTAGCGCTGAACAGTTTGACAGCCTTATTGACTGCCAGAAACACTCTTTTCAGCTCACCTCTCCGCTTTTGTCCCTGCACAAATTCAATGAGCTTCTCTCTTCGTTCTCCTACTTCGACTGTTCCTCCATTTATGTCGCAGTGACAATTAGTTTGCCACAGCTTGCCACCCATTCCAGTAACAAAAGGGACATAAAAGAAGCTCTTGCTGTGTGTTATGACTTGGGCCTATGTCAGAGAGAAATAAACCACATGCATAATTGAGCCTGAACTTCAGCAATAGGAAGAATGAGGTGTGAAAAAGCAAAAGTTTGTCGCTGCTTTGCTTCTTCTCTGAACCAAGTCGATGTTTCAGCAGCCTACACGTTGGTCTTGTGCTAAATGTGAACTTTCTAAGATTTCTGTAGGTCTTCAGATGCCGTCACACACACGAGAGAACTGCTTTGGTGGACGAGTTGCTCAGAATTGTTGAATTCTACGAAATGAATTAGCACTGCCAGAGTAAATATGGTGAGCTACACTATAGGAGACAAAACTATTCCTGGGCATTAAGTTACTATCTTATAATTGGACCCAGTAGTGATATAACCTCTATATTATACAGGCCTGTGTAACAGTGTAGCGTGTTAGTCATCAGTGTGTGTGTGTGTGTGTGTGTGTGTGTGTGTGTGTGTGTGTGTGTAAACACTGGTATTTCACAGCTCTCAAATGTACACTGGTTTTAACCAAAATTTAAGATTTATAGACTGTATTTTTTCTATGCTTGTCAAATTCAAAATATTCATGATGCAAAACCCTGGAGTCACATGTTATTGAAAACAAATGATAGAAATTATCATTTTAAAGAATCATTTTATATTATAGAAAAGATTCTGAGGCGGCACGGTGGTGTAGTGGTTAGCGCTGTCGCCTCACAGCAAGAAGGTCCGGGTTCGAGCCCCATGGCTGGCGAGGGCCTTTCTGTGTGGAGTTTGCATGTTCTCCCCATGTCCGCGTGGGTTTCCTCCGGGTGCTCCGGTTTCCCCCACAGTCCAAAGACATGCAGGTTAAGTTAACTGGTGACTCTAAATTGACCGTAGGTGTGAGTGTGAATGCGACCCTGTAGAACAGGATAAAGCGGCTAGAGATGAGATGAGATGAGAAAAGATTCTGTTGAGAATAAAGTGCAGAGGATCCAACCAACAAATTACGCATCAACTATAGACTTGTTTCTTTAAAACCAGCAAAACATGAAAAAGGGAATCCTAAGAATGGCAGAGCCTACAGTTTATGCGTGAGGATGATGGAATCTCTATTAGCGACGTGTATTCAGTGTACTGAGTCTTCTCGTTGTGAAACCGAGGCGCTGCGCCCTTTGGATGACCTTCTCCTGTCAGAGAGAATTAAGGAACGCAACACCAACACCGCTGCAGTTAACACGAGCAGACACGCAGGAAGGTATCAGCACTATAGCCCACATTTACCCATTAACGCACTAACACGAGCTACACACCAGTTCACACTGGCTGGAACAACACCGAGGCAAAGCTTCAGTAATCTGCCCGTCTAAACAAAGCGTTCACTGAACAGATTTGAGCATGCACTGGGATTGTTTTTAATCAAGAGTTTAACGAAACCCGGATCATCAGGCGTTTAAGTCCCATTACTTCAATTATATTATACAGGCTGTGTGTTGCCCAGATTGAACTGCCAGGCAAATAATTAAGGTAACTGAAATGATTCAGTCGGTTTCTATAAAATATAGTAAATTCAAGTGTTTACAATGTTTGATGAGGACAAGATAATTTGGGCGATTACAGGAGTGCTGCACCTGATTTTTAACCGAATGAATACTTTTCTAAATAATAATAATAATAATAATAATAATAATAATAATAATAATAATAATAATAATAATAAATCTTTAAAAAACCCTAAATAAATTGATTTGTTTCATATTTTAAGAAAGGCAAGCAAACAACAACAACAACAACAACAATAATAATAATAATAATAATAATAATAATAATAATAATAATAATAATAATAATAATAATAAATATTTAAAAAACCCTAAATAAATTGATTTGTTTTCATATTTTAAGAAAGGCAGGCAAGCAAGCAAGCAAACACAACAACAACAACAATAATAATAAATCTTTTAAAAAACCTAAATAAATTGATTTGTTTTCATATTTTAAGAAAGGCAAGCAAGCAACAACAACAACAACAACAACAATAATAATCTGAAATACTAACGACAATATGTCTTTGATCATCAAACATTTTATTAACTGAACGTCCTTAATGAATTCAAACATAAAGTCCACTATTCATCGCACTCTAAAAGCCCAACAATTTACACCAAAAAACAACCGGACTTGAAATAAGCAAGCAAATCAATGTTTCTATTAGAGCCACGAATTTTAATACGTAAACATTTTAGGGTGAAAAAAGAAAAATCCACTCAACATGAAGTCCTTCTGAAAACAAACAAAAAGGTTGTTGTTTTGTGTTGTTCATATTTCTCCGATTTGGATTATTGTAATTTGAACACGGACAGGAGGATGTGGGGATCTGATCTCTCTCTCTCTCTCTCTCTAGCTATCTATCTATCTGTCTGTGTAATCCCCCAAATCTCCTCGTGTATTTCACACTTGGGATTAAAAAAAAAAAGATAAATACATTTTTAAAGATAGCGCATTCCGTTTATCTCTGGCTGTTTTGACAGCCATCCAATAACAACAGAAACATAGCCTTTAATACTTTAAGGCAGGCACCGATGTGCTTGTTTGTCTTGATGATTGTCTGTCTCCAATTCCTTGGTTAATGTGTTAATGTTTGAGTCGTGCTCCCGCGGGGAGGCTCGTGCCGCGGCTTTAGATGTCACATTCGCTGTCACTCGACGTGATGGAAATGGCGGAAGCAGCAGCTTGGCTTGACAGGCCGGCTTCCGGGCTGGACGCGTTACCGAGCCGATCTGCAGCGCCGTCCTCCGCCGTAACCGAACCGTTAGTCAACACCTGCTGTTGTAACCTTTTCAGGAGGAATAATAAAGGTTTAGATTTAACTCTTCTGAATAATAATAATAATAATAATAATAATAATAATAATAGTCTGGAAGACATGCTTCAGTCTCCCAAAGGGAGATTTATGCTTTAGCATCTTCGTGTGAAGATGAACTGATGCAGAATGATAAGACGAGGTAAACCAGGATGCCCCGGAAGGAGTCAGTGAGCATCAGAGAAATTTCAGCAACATGAGATTTTTTTTTTTTTTTTAACATTTGCATGCTATTTTTAGTTTACATATAAAAAAACAATGTCATGGGTTAAACATTTAAAAAAAACGTTTATTAATTGAATTAAGGGGCTTTACTACTATTTGGAGTGTTTAGGAATTTTAAAAAGCCTCTACTTTTTTTTATTTTTTTGGGGGGGGATTAGTGCCTGCTTTCGGCTATGCAGTGATTTGGAACAAAGAAAGCAAGCATAAAGAAAAGTGAAAGAAAAAAAGCCCACCGCGTAGCGCTTCATTAAGATTAATCTCTATGCAATGATCAAACCTGTAAACAAACCATGATGGCTGGGCAGAAATCAAATAATAACTGGACTTTTATAATGGTTTGGATGATCTAATGAATATATGCTATTTGTGTACAGCCTTTTGAATTTTCCTGACACGGAAGAGAAAGGCGATGTGATGGAAATATTAGAAGGCTAAACTTTTTTTCATACTGTCAGTTATTAAATAAGGTTTATTTTATTTTATTTTATTTTAAATATCATTAAAATGTATTTAGTTTGCAACACAAGTCCAACTGGGAGCAGATATGACAGTTTTTTTTAATTATTATTATGCATCCTAAAAAGAGGGTTTCAATAATAATAATAATAATAATAATAATAATAATAATAATAATAATAATAATAATAATATCTCAAGTGTGTATATGGATGAGCCTAACCGATTTTATTGCCTAACACAGCGTGTCTGCCCAAGAGGCATGTGCTTATTAATTCATTAGTTGAAGAACACACCTGTTCTTCGCGGCTGCTGCTCTGTCCCTTTGTCTTCGGTTTTTAAACCAGTTGCCCACTTGAGTAGGAGTAAGTCCTGTGGCTTGTGCAAGCTCCCTCTTTTTGCTCGGGTTCGGATAAGGGTCCTGCAGATACCATTCCCGCAGCAAATGTCTGGTCCTTTCTTTGAAGCAGTGAGTCTTTTGTTCTCCATCCCAAATAGTTTTGGGCAGTGGAAACTTCTTCCGCACCCTGTATTTGTCTACTGGCCCTAGCGGACGGCCCCGGAGCTTTTCCGCCTCCCGGTAGTGCGACTCGAGCCACAGCGCTTGCAGTTTCGAATGAGAGTCTTTGGTGAATTTGTGGTTCTCCAGGATGTGGTAAAGCTCGCGGAAGTTGCCGGTGTGGAAGGCTACGATGGCGCGCGCTCGCAGCACCGACTCGTTCCGGTTTAGCACCTCGCAGGCGGCGGGGGCCACAGGCAGCGACCACAGGAACCGACCGAGGCGCTCGATGTCGCCGCTTTCCTCCAAAGTCTCACACACCCCCGCTACCTGCTGGGGGCTGAAATTCAGCATTGGCAACTGAAACATGAAGGCTGCGCTTTTTTTTTTTTTTTTTTTCTCCCCCGCCTCGAGGTGCTCCGTCTTTCGTGCTCGCGCACTCTCCGGTGCCTCTTCGTCTCGCTCCCTCTCGGATGCAAACAGGCAGAAAAGCAATGGCGGAGAAAGGAGACGAGTCGTGAGATGATGCTGAGGAGAAATGGATGGTGCGACACTCACTTGGCCGGCTGTCTCATCCTTGGAAGGCGATATGGAGAGCTGGAGTGAGCGAGAATATAGCGCAGGAGAGGCGATATTTTTGAGGAGGGGAAAGACGCCCTGTCCTCGTCTGATTTTCTATTGGACCTGGCAGATTGATTGCGTAGTTGCCATGAACTCCTGTCAATCACTGTCAAGCTGTGCCAATCACGTGGAATGGGGTGCAAATAGATTTCAGCACCTTCCAAGTGATTTTCACATTCCTGGCCAATCTTAATTTTCTGTATACATTTCTTCATCCAATTGCGTTGTCTTGGTCGAAAATGTGTATCTAATAGGCTAGCTTTCTGGACAGAATATGGTAGAGACCTGGCTTCGGCATAAATCTGGTTGAATCCACAGAACAGCCTGTCTGTCAAAAGCAGATCTCAGCTGTCACACATGGTCTTTTTCATAACGCGGCCCAATACACATGTGAGAAGACAAACAGAGAGACTGTCCTTTTGCAGCTCACATCTGATACCTATGTGGGGACGACCAAAACGCTTCGACAAGGGTGAGGCTTTGAGATTAAAATGACAGCAGAACGAACCAGTTCGTCTTTCTGGTTTGTGAACTGGAACATGAATTGTAATGATCAAAATGAGGATGGAGGAGGACAAATTATGGGTCAGTCAATCATGTTAAACAAAAGGAACAGCAAAGAAGGTCGACAGTCAAGAGCAAATCTCATTGGCCAGTCAGATTTAAAGCACACAGGTCTCTCACAGCCTGGCATCTGCTTATTATTTATACCCGGCGTAAACTGATCATCAAGGCCTAATAGATTAGTGGCAGTGAACCTCAGCCAATCTGCATTTACATTCACTTCGTTTTGGTTTCGATGGTTAGGAAAATATCCAAGAATAATGTTCCTATTCCTGCAGAATGGTGAAGAGGTTCTGTTAGATTATAGACTATAGGCTGCATAATGAGAAAATCGTGTCAGGTCCAGCTTGTCGTGTGGAAATACCGTGAAACGGGTGGACAGCCGCAGTTTAGTGTAAGCCACAGCTCGATTTGTGGCCGAGATGAGACGGTAAGGAAGACGGCGGATAGATAGCGCAGATGGTTTGAAGTGTCGGGTCAGATTATTTCACGGCTGGCTACAGTGGAAAGTTCATTCTAACGGAAAGCCCCTCACAGCCTACTGTGGTCGCAGGTCCACAGAGTTCAGCTGAAGAAACCCCCAGGGCCCTTGTGCAGGAGGAATGAGCCGCAACTCCGGAAGTGGAAACACCTTCTGTACAGAAATAATGAGCAAATTCATGAACAATTTTTGGGTTATATGAATTACAGCTGTGTAAATAAATATTTACATATGATATTGGCACTACTACTACTACTACTACTACTACTAATAATAATAATAATAATAATAATAATAATAATAACAGAAGAAGAATGATAAAAACGGCATTGAAATAAGATAATAGCCTATAGTACAATTATATTATTATTTGTCAACAACAACAACAACAACAACAACAACAACAACAACAACAGAAGAAGAACAAGAATTATAAAAAATGGTATTGAAATAAGATAATAGCCTATAGTACCATTATATTTATCATCATCATTATCATCATCATCAACAACAACAGAAGAAGAAGAACAAGAAGAACAAGAAGAAGAAGAATAAAAAATGGAACTGAAATAAGATAATAACCTATAGTACCATTATATTATTATTTGTCAACAACAACAACAACAACAACAGAAGAAGAAGAAGAATTATAAAAAATGGTATTGAAATAAGATAATAGCTTATAGTACCATTATATTATTATTTGTCATCATCATCATCATCATCAACAACAACAACAACAACAACAGAAGAAGAAGAGGAAGTAGATTATAAAAAATGGTATTGAAATAAGATAATAGCCTATAGTACCATTATTTGTCAACAACAACAACAACAACAACAGAAGAAGAAGAAGAAGAAGAAGAAGAAGAAGAAGCAGAAGAAGAATATAAAAAATGGTATTGAAAAAAGATAATAGCCTATAGTACCATTATATTATTATTTGTCAACAACAACAACAGAAGAATAAGAATTATAAAAAATGGTACTGAAGTAAGATAATAGTATATAGTACCATTATATTATTATTTGTCATCATCAACAACAACAACAGAAGAAGAATTATAAAAAATGATATTGAAATAAGATAATAGCCTATAGTACCATTATATTATGATGTCAACAACAACAACAATAACAATAATAATAATAATAATAATAATAATAATAATAATAATAGGAAGAAGGGAAAAACGACCTCCTGCATAAAGCTCTGCTCTGGAGACTGTTCAAATCTACTACAGAATAGGCTACATAAATCCTATGTACAATAATATATTTATTTTCCCGGGGGGGGGGGGGGGGGGGGGGGGGATATTTTACATTTATTGTCTTCAACATGTGACAAGATTATGGTTTTGTTTCAAGAATACGGAAAGCCCAGCAAGATGAAGTGCAATCGAAGTGAAACTGGGCTAATGCCTTGATAAATAATAGATTTCAAGTGCATCCCCAAGTCTACTAAACTAACCTCAGACTGTAGGACCGAATCGAGTCGTATAGGCAGGTGAGGTGCCTAACATGCTTTAGCTTCAAACATTTAAAGGCGGCGGAATATTTCATGTGATGTACATTTGAAATAGTTATTGTATGGATAACAGAATAAAACCGGATAGCAACCTTTTAACAAAAATGATTAGGCTGTTGTGGCCCATCTCTCCACCCTAATTTCAACAACAGCTAATCAAATACTATTTATGGACAGATTTTCTGACGGTCGTTGGGGCTTTTTAATCGCTCAAAGCGAACAGAGAGCTCATCCGTTAATTACAGACAAATACTCAACCGCGAATGACATAATTCTGGCCTTAGAATAATAGAGAATGTCTCGAGACAGATTATTTTGTCATTGTCATTAGCTTTGTGTTCTCAGGGATCCCGTAAGCCCAAAAGCCCAAGGTCACTCATTAGAGTAGAATTAGAATAATGTGCTCAGGAAACACTTCAACTAAACACAGCAACTTTAAAACTGAACTTTTCAATGTGCACTAAATGCAGAGCAGGCTGGGAATAAAACCGACATAAAAATAAAGTCAAATTCATTTCAAATAGCTTTATAATTACTGGTTGATACAAATAAATCGAAAATAATAGATAGCTGTAATGTGGAGACTTAAAGTCCAGAAAATAATCAGGAAGTAAGTTAATATCATTCATTCATTCATTCATTCAGCAGCGCTTTATCCTGGTCAGGGTCGCAGTGGAACCCTTTATCACTGGGCTCGAGGTGACAGTCAGAGTCTACACCCTGGATGTGGTCACCAAATAATCACTGAATATACCAACAACACTTTTATGGAGTCATAATAGGACATAACAGACTCTCCAAAGTCGTAAACGTGACTGGGATTTTCTGCTCCATCCAGGCCGACAAAGTACCATGATTCCGCTCCAGACACAAGCAAGTGGGATTCTCAGAATTCAAGGATAATTTGAGATTTTCCCCCCTCATTCATTTTTGCTTGTGACAGTCACTTCCTGGCTTCAAACTAAGCCCGTTCTTTCCGAGACAGTAAAAATATCGACGACAACTCACTATTAAGTCACAACTCGAGTTCAGTAAGCTCCTTCATTCATGTTCACCACAAAGGGTTTTATCATTTAAAGCTAAGCGTGTTAATTATCTATCAGGCGAGGTGTTCCAACGACATCTGAACAAGTTCATGCATCATTTTTCTAGCATGACCTGGGATAATTTAGCATTCTTTTCCATTTAATGCAAAAACGTGTGCATAAAAAGTATTAGCTGTTTTAAATATTCATTGTGAAACGTGGGCAGGTGTCTAAAGGGATCCTGAAGATGAATGAATGAATGAAAGTCAGTGCTTCCGTGTGAAATAATAATAATAATAATAATAATAATAATAATAATAATAATAATAATAATAATAATAAATTTTGGTGTGTATACTGTATATATTATATATTGGTGTGTGGGGGTGAGTGGGGGGTGTATTCTATGTATTGTGGTCCTTATGGTGAGAATAAAAGGCATGCCTCAGCCATATTATACAAAGACTACAAAATAGAATAGAATAGAATAAACTTTATTGTCATGCCAACATGAAATTTGTCTCTGGTCTCACTATAAGAACACGTATAAACATAAACATTCATACCATTGCACAAAAACATAAATACATACATAGATCATTCTACCCCCCCACCCCCCACCCCAGTCGCCCCTCCCAGTATACACATCATAGACAAGGTCAACACCAGTTCCAGCCTACACCTGTCTAATTTTTCCACATTTCCACAAAAGTCCACATTTATCATTTGCTCCTAACACGGCAAGAATTTACAATCAGCTCTTGAATACAGAACCAGCTGCAATATTGGCCTTCTAAAACAAATGAACGAGGACTGCAGAAGTAAAGCATCATTTTCTCATTTTCCTGAAAACATCCATATCTAAGTCTTAACCGTAGCTGTTGGTTTTTGCAGATGATCAGTAATCATATTGTTGTATATTAGCAACACCCTTCAAAAGAAAAAATGCATAAAATAAACAATAAGCAAATTAAATACATTTTTAAAAAATCCACCCAAACAATATGAGCAATTCCATACCTTTCTCATCACCAAGAAACGATTAATGTTATTTTCTCTGAAACCTACACCTGGCAAAATTATTAATACCTCGAAAGACTATTTAAATACATGTGAACAAATTGCCATTTTTAAAACTACATTTAAAAAAAGCCTTCAAAAACTTCACTGACAGTTTTTGCTGTTGAGCAAGCAAGAGGTTTCACACGACAAAAGAAACAGGTGGTTATGAACAAGAATTACACAGGTAATAGATTTATTTAAAAAAAATCTTTAAACATTTAAAAATTACCTTTATACCACAGTGTACAGTAATAAGGCCACTGTAGGTTTTATATATGTGTGTGTGTGTGTGTGTGTGTTTGTTTATTTATTTATTTAACAGTTATTCCATGAAATCGAGTCGTACATGAGCCGACAGCCGCCGAGGCGCGTAGCACCAAGTTAGTTATAAGCCATGTACGACGAGATTGAGTGGAAAAAACTGTTTTATTCTATCAACTTTCACTGGATCTTGAGAAAGATCATTTTCATTTTTATTTTTTGCAAATTTGATAAATAAAAACTATACAAAACGTCCAACAAAATAATTTCGGCTTAGAATATAAACAAACTGGTGAAATGACAGTCGCAATTTGTGAAAAATGCTATAATAATAATTCTTGAAAAATAAAAAAGATACATTCTTACCATCAAATACTTTTATTCCATATTTTGTTCCTTTTTTTGTATTTTTTTTTTGGGGGGGTGTTTCTGCTTCTTCTTCTTCAGAGTTTTTTTGATGTTGGCAAATCACCTTAAAGGTGCATTACTGCCACCGACTGGGCTGGAGTGTGGAACAAGCGATATGGAGGGAGAAAGGAAAAAAAACTAATTTTTTTTTAGCTATTTCTGTTTCTTTTAAATACTTGATAATTTCTGGGGGTTTGTTTTTGAGTAGAGTTTTTATTTCATCCTCAGTTGGTTGAGCAACACGCTCCATGATTTTGTTTTTCTCTACTCATGGTATATGAGCTGATAGCCTAGTAGTAGAGTTGCCAATCAGAGCACATGAGATAGATAGATAGATAGATAGATAGATAGATAGATAGATAGATAGATAGATAGATAGATAGATAGATAGATAGTGGTTTTTCAAAACTTAAATCTTACGGTATGTTGGCTTTTTGTTGTTGTTGTTGTTAAAACCATTATTATGAAGTCACAGGGATAAAAGAAAATAGCATTCTTTAATATGATGAATATTAAAATCACTGAGCTGCTGTGAGTCCTGTCATGCTTTCAGCAGAATCCACTCAGAACTCCACTTACCAGAACACACCGCAGCCTACAAACATGGGCCCCACAGTCTACATTTCCCAGCAACCACACTCACTCTCATGTTCACAGTTACCCAATTACTGATTACACTCACGTGGATTCAAAAACAATCACACAATATATATGCATACTCACCATGCCAAGGATTTTGCAAGGTAATGCTCAGCGTTGATTATACCTGATCTTACCAAGCCTTATATTCTCGTGTTGTTTCCCTGTTTTTTTGTTTGTTGTTTTGTTTATTTTGTTTTTGTTTTGTCTTTTTAAAAAAAAAATGTGATTAGTTCCTGGTTTTTGCACCCTCTTGTATTTTGTATGCTGTTTTCCAATCACCTGACCCTTGCCTGCATTTCACTACTCTTTTGCCTCATGTTTTGGATTTTTCTGTCTGTCTCCAATAACCTCTAAACTACATTTGCATCCACTAGACAGTTTACTTTGTCGATCATGGATGCAGCAGAGGAAGAGAGTCTGTGCGATGCTATATCAGCTCATGGGCATTTGCTAGACACTACCACTTGGGCAAACTTGATGCCAAGTTGAACCAGCTAACCAACATGGTCTCCCAGGCATTCCTAGCATGCTCTGCTGCACCTACTAGCACTCTCATTCCCCGTCCTAGCAAGTTTTCAGGAGACACGTCCAAATGCGAGAGATTTTTGCCAGTTCCCTGTATTTCACTGGACAAACAGGTCTCATCGAACAACAAAAAATAGCCCAATTTCTGAACCTACTCACCAATAAGGTGCTCAGGTGGGTGGTGTGGGGAAAGGGCGTAGAGTGTTTGATCACATCCCAGAGATGTGAGAAGTTGGAGTGTAGTAGCTAGCAGTGAAACAGGGGAAACAATGTGCAGCTGAATTCACGATGGAATTTGTACTCTCACCGCTCTGAGTGGGTGGAATGAGCCGATGCTGAAGGCTGTTTTCTCGTTGAGGCCTGAGCACTGAAATACTCACTGAACTGGCATGTCGCAATGAGCAGATTTCTCTCAATCAGCTCACTGACCTTACCATCCACTTAAATAATCTCCTTCGTAACCACCAAGTCCGTCAAGCTACTCCTGTGTGTGTCAATGAGCAGTCAGAGCCCATGCAAATCGCCCATGCCAAGCTAAGCATTGCTGAATAAGAGAAAATGTGGAGGAGCACTGTAGTTCTATCCCAATGCCTGGCTAACCAAAAAGGTTCCACCTTAATATCTCTGATTGAGAGAACAACAACCACTTCACATTCTTCCTTGGCGAATACAGTACATCTAAGCTCAATCATTTATATTCACTGTTCAGATAAACCATTCAGGGTCTACCTCTGTTCTCTCAGCCCAGATCAACAACAGAGCCACTGGCAATTTCATCGATCATAACATGGTGTTAAGACCAGGGCTTTGAACCGGTTCAAGGAACGAAAACGAAAAACGGGAACTTTTTCTATTTCACATGGAACAGAAACACTCTCAAAAGAGATGTGTTAAAAACAACACATATTTAACACATCAGCGTGTTTATATAAGGACAACACAGTTTGTGTTAATAAATGTGTTGAACTCTATAACACAGTAACTGTGTTGAACTATTTAACACACTAGTGTGTTAAAACAACACAGTTTGTGTTTTATTTATTTATTTAAATAAATAAATAAAACACAAACTGTGTTGTTTTAACACACTAGTGTGTTAAATAGTTCAACACAGTTACTGTGTTATAGAGTTCAACACATTTATTAACACAAACTGTGTTGTCCTTATATAAACATGCTGATGTGTTGTTTTTAACACATCTCTTTTGAGAGTGAACGAAACCAGAAACTTTATTATTTTTTTATGTTCCGGAACAGAAACGCTTATTAAAAATAATGGTAACCGGTTAATACTGGTTTTTATTTCGCTCCTCAAAGTTTCCGTAGCCTACAAATAAAAAAGTAATTCTTCTCCTGCGCAAGTTTCTATGACCCGCTGGGGTTCACTTCCTGTGTGACGTTCGCTGACTGAATGTAGAGAGCGGGAGGGTGGACTACTATCACGTCTCCACATCTTAAATAAGAGGTAAATATTGCAGTCTATCATTATTCAAAAACGTCAATTTCAAACACGATATCAATATATTTGTCCACGTTAATGAGAGGCTCGCGAACATTAAATGACGTTAACCTCTGTTAGCCTATCAATGCATAGGGCCTGACTAGCCTTTGGTAACACACTAAACTTTCATTTTTGGCACTTTTTCTGTTTGTGTAGATGGGAAGACATACTGAGAATCCAAATCGCCAACATTTGAAATAATAATTGTTTTGAATTATTTTTTGTCTTATTTAATGAAGGTTGTAATAGAATTAGCCTAAATTTGGCTTAAGCTGGATGAGACAGAGACATAATTTTATAGCCATTTGTTAAACAGCTGACAGGGAACGTAATTAACTGTTCCGGGAACGAAATTTTTTTTGTCCTAACTGGTTTGGGAACGTCTATTTAATGGTGGAACCCAAAACCGGAAACGTTAAAATTCCGTTTCTGTTCGGAACGAACCAATAGGAAAAAAATTCTGGTTCAAAGCCCTGGTTAAGACTCAAGCTGCCCACACAACTGCTCCAGTATCCCCTGAAAATCAGAACCATTGACAGAGGGCTCAATGGCACTGATCTGATCACTCTATGCACCAAGCCCCTCCGGCTCCAAGTCAGTGCTTTGCATCAGAAGTCCATCTCATTCTCCATTTCATTCTCAAGGAATACAGTGATACTTGAAAGTTTGTGAAGCCTTTAGAATTTTTTATATTACTGCATAAATATGACCTAAAACATCATCAGATTTTCATACAATTCCAAAAAGTAAATAAAGAGAAACAATTGAGACAAATACATTATACTTGGTCCAATCTTACATATCTGTGAGCGTCAAAAGTATGGGAACCTTTGCTTTCATTATCTGTTGTAATTTTACACCATTCCTCCATACAGAACAGCTTCAGCTCTGGGATATTGGTAGGTTTTCTCACATGAACTGCTCACACAACATTTCAATTAGATTAAGGTCAGGACTTGGCCATTCCAAAACTTTAGCTTTAGAATTGAACCATTCTTTGGTGGAATGATTTGTGTGCTGAGGTTTGTTGTCTTACTGCATGACCAATACTCTCTTGAGATTCAGTTCCTGGACAGATGTCTTGACATTTTCCTTTATAATTCATTGGCATAATTCAGAATTCATTGTTCCATCAATGATGGCAAGCTATCCTGGCCAAGATGTAGTAAAATAGGCCCAAACCATGATACCACCACCTCCATGTTTCACAGATGGGATAAGGTTATGCTTGAATGCATGTTTTGAGATCATCCATATTTTCCAGTAACCTTCTGGCTTGTCCGTTTGATCTTTAGGAAACTGTAACTGGGCAGCAATGTTCTTTTTGGAGAGTCATGGCTTTCTCCTTGCAACCCTGCCATGCACACCGTTGTTGTTCAGTATTCTCCTGATAGTGGACTCATGAACATTAACAGTGGTCAATGTAAGAGACGCCTTTAGTTGCTTAGAAGGTATCCTGGGTTCCTTTATGACTTTGACCTTACAAACTACTGTATTACATGCCTTGCACTTGGAGTAATTTTTGTTGGCTGGCCACTCCTGGAGAGGGTAAAAATGGTATTGAATTTCCTCCATCGATCTAACTGTGGATTAGTGGAGTCCAAATTCTTTAGAGGTGGTTTTGTAACCTTTTCCAGTCTGATGAGCAACAACACCTTTTCAAAGGTACTCAGAATCTTTGTTTGTGCCATGATACACTTCCCCAAACATGCTGTGAAAATCAGACTTTGATAGATCCCTGTTCTTTAAATAAAACAGGGCATCAACTCATACCGGATTGTCATCCCATTGATTAAAAACACTTGACTCTAATTTCACCTTCAAATTAACTGCTAATCCTAGAGGTTCACATACTTTTGCCACTCACAGATAATATTGGATCATTTTCCTCAATAAATAAATAACCAAGTCTAATATTGTTGTCTCATTTGTTTAATTGGGTTCTTTTTAACTAACTGTAGGACTTTTGTGAAAATCTGATGATGTTTTAGGTCATATTTATGCAGAAATATAGAAAATTCTAAAAGGTTCACAGACCATGTGACTGTGGCCATAGACCCCTTTTCTGGCATCATGCCTCCACACAACCTAATTAATGTTATCGCTCACAGAACAACAAGCCATGGAGGATGTACAGGAAGCTCAGGAGTATATCCATCATTCTCCCTCCCCAGTAAAAAGAAAATTCATGCATTGACTATAGGGGTGTCAACCAAATCACAGTTAAGTATCCATACCCACTGGCTCTTGTCCTTTGAGCCTAAGAACAACTCTGTTAAGCCAGAAGAAGGTGTAAGAAACTTAATATCAAATACATGGCATGTACAAGATTCTCCAGTGAATCAACAAAGTGTCATACAGACTTGACCTAGTGTGCCACAGCTGACTCTCTCTTACGTTCCATGTCTCACACCTGAAACCTGTCAGTCACAGACACTGCCCCCACAACACTACCAGCACTCCTCATCATCAAAGGACAACCAGCATCCATCCATTATCCAAAACTGCTTATCCTGTGTAGGGTCACAGGCAAGCTGGGGCCTATCCCAGCTGACTATGGGTGAGAGGCGGGGTACACCCTGGACAAGTCGCCAGGTCATCGCAGGGTTGATACATAGAGACAAACAACCATTCACACTCACATTCACACCTACAGTCAATTTAGAGCCACCATGCACTAACCTGCATGTCTTTGGTCTGTGGGTCCGGAGCATCTGGAGCACCCAGAGGAAACCCACACAGACACGGGGAGAACATGCAAACTCCACACAAAAAGGCCCCTGTCAGCCACTGGGCTTGAACCCAGAACCTTCTTGCTGTGAGGAGACAGTGCTAACTAACCACTACACCACTGTGCCACCCACAACCAGTATATGTTGTTAAAAAAAAATTCTCAACTCATGAAGCAAAGATTTGAAGCTGGAGTAATCTAATAGAAAGGTAAGGCGATGGCCCAGAAGAACAGTGCTGGATTCCAGCTCATGATATCCTTGAATTACTTTGCCAAGAATTCCATGCTAAATATCCTGAGAAACCAGGCCCTCGATCTGCTTAGCTCCTAGTTTTTGTCCTCTTGTATTTTGCTGTTTGCTGATCACTTGACTCTTGCCTGCTTTTTACTACTCACTTGCGTCATGTTTTTGGATTTTTCTGCCTGTCTCCAATAAACCCTAAACAGCATTTGCATCCACCAGCCGAGTGCATTTCTCACATCACCATGCATGGTGGCATGAAAGATGTCAAACTACACTGTGATACATAGTGCCAGCAGCCAATCAGGAAAGACAGAGAGTAAAGCGTAAAATGTTAAGAATCCAGACATAATGGAGTTTTAGATCTTTTGGGCATTTTTTTCCCCTCCTTATATTGGTGTGAATCTAGTTAATGATAAGTTAGCTGATTCATTATGGAGTTTTTATCAGAACCAGCCAGAGAAGTTGTTGAGCCTGAGAACCCATGATATACAGATAGTGAATACTGGGAGGTGTTTGTGTGTCTCTCTGTATTTTTGTACAGTACCAGTCAAAAGTTTGGACACACTTACTCATTCATATGTTTTTCTGTATTTTGACTATTTTCTACATTGTAGAACAATACTGAAGACATCACAACTATGAAATAACAAATGGAACATATATGAAATTATATGGTAAACAAAGAAGTGTTAAAAATGTTTCATATTTTAGATTCTTCAAAGTAGCCACCGTTTACCTTGATGACACTTTGCACGCTATTGGCATTATCTTAACCAGCTTCATGAGGTAGTTACCGGGAATGCTTTTCAGTTAACAAGTGTGTCTTGTCAAAAGTTAATTAGTGCAATTTCTTGGCTTCATAATAAAGCATTTGAGATCAAACAGTAAATAGGGTCTGTCACTGTGGGAGGCACAGTGGTGTAGTGGTTAGCACTGTCGCCTCACAGCAAGAAGGTTCTGGGTTTGAGCCCAGCAGCTGGCAGGGGCCTTTCTGTGTGGAGTTTGCATGCTCTCCCCATGTCTGCATGGGTCCCCTCCGGGTGCTCTGGTTTCCCCCACAGTTCAAAGACATGCAGTTAGGTTAACATGGGGTGGCCTTGGGCTGAAGTGCCCTTGAGCAAGGCAGCTAATCCCTAACTGCTCCCTGGGCGTTGTAGTATGGCTGCCCACTGCTCTGTGTGTGTGTGTGTGTTCACTGCTTCAGATGGGTTAAATGCAGAGGATGAATTTCACTGTGCTTGAGTGTGCATGTGACAAATAAAGGCCTCTTCTTCTTCATGGTATGGGGTTGTGTCAGTGCCCTTGGCAAAGGTAACTTACACTTCTGTGATGGCAGCATTAATGTAGAAAAGTGCATTGAGATTTTGGAGCAACATATGCTGCCTTCAAGACAACATTTTTTCCAGGAATATTTCAACAAAACAATGCAAAATCACATTCTGCACACCTTACAAAGGCATGGCTGTGGAATAAGAGGGTGCCTGTCTCCTCTGTCCCCAATAGAGAATGTGTGGCAAAGTTTGAAACAAAAAGTAAAACAAAAACGACACCATACTGTTACATACCTTAAGACCTATTTGCAGGGAGAATGGGACAAAATAACACCTGAAACCCTTCATCACTTGGCATCTTCAGTCCTTAAACATTGTTAAATTGTTGTGAGAAGGAATGACAACATTACAAAATGGTAACTGCTTTATCATCCCAATTCTTTTTTTAAATATTTTGCAAGAATCAAATATGAAATAAGTGTTTAATTTGAAAAAAAAAATTATAAGGTAAAGCATCAAATAATGTGCTGTTGTGTTGTTTTGAGTGCAATACAGGTCAAAGATTATTCACAAATCCTTGTTTTCAATTTTAATTTCAATTTCAACATACTGTCCCATTTTTTTCCGATTTGGGGTTGGAGTTAAAATATAACACATGTGGTCTGTCATCCCACAAAATAAGTTCAGTTGGTCAAAATTGAAATTTTTTTCATTGGATATTCTAAATTTACAGTTAATTATCTTTAAATTAAGGAGCCATTTGGTAAATTTGGTGCAGCCAATCCAGAGAAATTAGTGAGAATGTTTAAGGTATCACCATCTTTACAGAAAATCAAGTTTGGAGGAAATTAGCTGTAAACTTTGTGATGTGTCATTTGCAATTAATGCATAGCAACCAGATAGCTGTCATGTTTAGTTATAGGTTGTTTTACAGTATAATATTTTGGTGATTGACACATTATATATTATGTGCTGTATTTGTGGCAAAAATTAGGAGGGAAAATGAGTGGGTCTTTTACTGATGCACTCTCATTTCAAATCGCAATAGCATGGAATGAACTTTTGCTACACTGGACTTATTTTGTTGTGGTATGTGCTATATAGCATATATTATTACTCAGAGGAAATCTGCAATTATAATTTTGTGCCAAAATGTTCATACAATACTTTTGAAATATCAAACAAAAACAATAAATCAAAAATAAAAAAAAAAGTCGATTTTTTTAGACTGGAAAACAAATTATTCGTGTAATCGTGCAAAATATCAGTCTATTACTCTTCAGAAACCTTTTATTTTTGTTCCACATCTTTCTCAGTTTTGTTTGACGTAATTTATTTTGGTTGCGATTCCAGCTTTCTCGTTTGCGCTCCCTGACTTTTTGCTTGCAGTTTTGGCACAAACTTCACGTGTGGGTGGGCTGTCCAGGAATGCATTCCCATTGGGTAACTTGTGTTTGACTGACAGCTACGCTCAGCGATTCCCCCGGAGGCTGTTGCGGCCATTTCCTACTCGGATTTTGGCGGACTGTTTGATGAGTGACCGATCCATTGACGGTAAACAAGGATCGAGTGGACTTCAGTGGCGACTATGATATTGAATTAATTCAACAAAGTGTAAGTACGGGACAAATGTGTTGTATGTGTTGCAGTAGTACACATTATGCAGGTGTGTTTAACGTTAGCAAGACAGCTATTATATTGGGTAGTGGAGCTAAGTCTAACATTTGACTTGGCACGAAACACCTGCATAATGTGTACTACTGCAATACATACAACACATTTGTCCCGTACTTACACTTTGTTGAATTAATTCAATATCATAGTCGCCACTGAAGTCCACTCGATCCTTGTTTACTGTCAATGGATCGGTCACTCGTCAAACAGTCCGCCAAAATCCGAGTAGGAAATGGCCGCAACAGCCTCCAGGGGAATCGCTGAGCGTAGCTGTCAGTCAAACACAAGTTACCCAATGGGAATGCATTCCTGGACAGCCCACCCACACGTGAAGTTTGTGCCAAAACTGCAAGCAAAAAGTCAGGGAGCGCAAACGAGAAAGCTGGAATCGCAACCAAAATAAATTATGTCAAACAAAACTGAGAAAGACGCGGAACAAAAATAAAAGGTTTCTGAAGAGTAATAGACTGATATTTTGCACGATTACATGAATAATTTGTTTGCCAGTCTAAAAAAAATTGACTTTTTAAAAAAATTTTTTTTGAATTTTGATTTATCGTTTTTGTTTGATATTTCAAAAGTATTGTATGAACATTTTGGCATTTGATATTTACTTCGTTCCATACATAACTTTGAGGTTATGAGAAGTGGAGAGTCCAGCCCCTCTTGAGGAGCTGGGTTCCAGAGCCCAAGCTGTGCGTGGAGGTGAGCCCAACTATCTCTAGCCGGTACCTCTCAACCTCCTTGGAGTCCCTGGGAGAGGTACTGAGGGGTGCTCAGACTGGGGACTCAATTGTGCTACTGGGGGACTTCAATGCTCACGTGGGCGATGACAGTGACACCTGGAGGGGCGTGGTTGGGAGGAACGGCCTCCCCGATCTGAACCCGAGTGGTGTTTTGTTATTGGACTTCTGTGCTAGTCACGGTTTGTCCATAATGAACACCATGTTCGAGCATAGGGGTGTCCATAAGTGCACGTGGCACCAGGACACCTTAGGTCAGAGGTCGATGATAGACTTTGTTGTCGTTTCATCTGATCTCCGGCCCTATGTCTTGGACACTCGGGTGAAGAGAGGGGCTGAGCTGTCAACTGATCACCACCTGGTGGTGAGTTGGATCCGCTGGCGGAGGAGGAAGCTGGACAGACCTGGCAGGCCCAAATGTATGGTGAGGGTCTGCTGGGAACGTCTGGCCGAGCACTCTGTTGGGGAGGTCTTTAACTCCCACCTCCAGGAGAGCTTTTCCCAGCTTCCGAGGGAGGCGGGGGACATTGAGTCTGCGTGGACCATGTTCTCTACCTCCATTGTGGACGCAGCTGTTCGGAGCTGTGGCCACAAGGTCTCCGGTGCCTGTCATGGCGGCAATCCCCGAACCCGGTGGTGGACACCAGAAGTAAGGGATGCCGTCAAGCTGAAGAAGGAGTCCTATCGGGCCATGTTGACCTTCAGGACTCCTGAGGCAGCTGACAGGTATCGGCAGGCCAGGCGTGCTGCAGCTCGGGCAGTTGCGGAGGCAAAAACTCGGAACTGGGAGGAGTTCGGGGAGGCCATGGAGAAGGACTATCGGTCGGCCTCAAAGAAATTCTGGCAAACCATCCGGCGCCTCAGGAGGGGGAAGCAGTACTCTGCTAACACTGTTTACAGTGGAGGTGGGGAGCTGTTGACCTCGACTGGGGACATTGTCGGGCGGTGGAAGGAATACTTTGAGGATCTCCTCAATCCCACCGTCATTAAGGAGACTGAGACTGATGACTCAGAGGTGGACTCGTCCATTACCCAAGCCGAAGTCACTGAGGTGGTTTGCAAGCTCCTCGGTGGCAAGGCACCGGGGGTGGATGAGATCCGCCCTGAGTATCTCAAGTCTCTGGATGTTGTGGGGCTGTCTTGGTTGACACGCCTCTGCAACATCGTGTGGCGGTCGGGGACAGTGCCTCTGGAGTGGCAGACTGGGGTGGTGGTCCCTCTTTTTAAGAAAGGGGACCGGAGAGTGTGCTCCAATTATAGGGGAATCACACTTCTCAGCCTCCCAGGGAAGGTTTACTCCAGGGTACTGGAGTGGAGAATTCGACCAATAGTCGAACCTCGGATCCAGGAGGAACAATGCGGTTTTCATCCTGGTCGCGGAACACTGGACCAGCTCTATACCCTTCATAGGGTGCTCGAGGGTTCATGGGAGTTTGCCCAACCAGTCCACATGTGCTTTGTGGATCTGGAGAAGGCATTCGACCGTGTCCCCCGTGGTATTCTGTGGGGGGTGCTTCAGGAGTATGGGGTTCGGGGCTCTTTGCTAAGGGCTGTCCGGTCCCTGTACGAACGGAGCAGGAGTCTGGTTCGCATTGCCGGCAGTAAGTCAGACCTGTTCCCAGTGCATGTTGGACTCCGTCAGGGCTGCCCTTTGTCACCGGTTCTGTTCATAATTTTTATGGACAGAATTTCTAGGCGCAGCCAGGGGCCGGAAGGAATCCTGTTTGGGAACCACAGGATTTTATCTCTGCTTTTTGCGGATGATGTTGTCCTGTTGGCTTCTTCAAACCAGGACCTTCAGCATGCACTGGGGCGGTTTGCAGTCGAGTGTGAAGCAGCTGGGATGAGAATCAGCACCTCCAAGTCCGAGGCCATGGTTCTCGACCGGAAAAGGGTGGCTTGTCCTCTCCAGGTTGGTGGAGAAGTCCTGCCTCAAGTGGAGGAGTTTAAGTATCTCAGGATCTTGTTCACGAGTGAGGGAAGGATGGAGCGCGAGATCGACAGGCGGATCGATGCAGCCTCCACAGTGATGCAGTCGCTTTACCGGTCCGTCGTGGTGAAGAAGGAGCTGAGCCAAAAGGCGAAGCTCTCACTTTACCGGTCGATCTACGTTCCGACTCTCACCTATGGTCATGAGCTTTGGGTAATGACTGAAAGAACAAGATCGCGGATACAAGCGGCCGAAATGAGTTTCCTTCGCAGGGTGGCTGGGCGCTCCCTCAGAGATAGGGTGAGAAGCACAGTCACTCGGGAGGAGCTCGGAGTAGAGCTGCTGCTCCTCCACATCGAGAGGAATCAGCTGAGGTGGCTCGGGCATCTTTTTCGGATGCCTCCTGGACGCCTCCCTGGGGAGGTGTTCCAGGCATGTCCCCCCGGGAGGAGGCCCCGGGGAAGACCCAGGACACGCTGGAGGGACTATGTCTCTCGGCTGGCCTGGGAACGCCTCGGTGTTCTTCCTGAGGAGCTGGCCAAGGTGTCTGGGGAAAGGGAAGTTTGGGCTTCCCTGCTTAGACTGCTGCCTCTGCGACCCGGTCCCGGATAAAGCGGAAGAAGACGAGATGAGACGAGACTTTGAGGTTATGTATGGAATGAAGTAAAAGGCCAAGCACTTGTGAATTCAGGTATGACTAGAATATTTTATTGTATTGCCTAATGTTGTGGTAACTTGACCCTCAAGCCTGAAGACACTCCATACATCTTAGCTTCACACAGTCTGCTGTGTTGCTGTGAGACTACACAATTAAAATATTTCCTACAAGGATCTTAGCGCAACCTGAGAATGCGTATGAGAAATTAGTTGCCATGCAATTTCAGGCCACTGTATCAATGATTTCAAGTAGAAGCAGAGAGCATAGCTTCCTGATTTGAAAACTGGTCTTATATAAAGGATCATTTACATATGTGCTTGGGCAACAGGGGATTACAGAGACTTCACAGTTAACCTGATTCCTTGCCTATCTATTCCTAAAATGAGAAATGTTTTATTAGGAACATGCATTGCAGGTGGGAGAGTTGCTGGGTTTAGCATTGTAACCCAAACCACTTTGGGTTAAAACAGCCCAGACTGTGTTGGTCCATAATGTACCCAGCAGACGGTTTCCAATTTAACTCATACTGGGTTATTTATAGCCCAGCTTTTGTGAAGTGTATCACTGAAAGCAAAAACTGAAAAGTAGCGAAATGGGTCAACCTACAGCGCCCTCCACAATTATTGGCACCCCTGGTTAAGATGTGTTAAAAGCCTTAAATTAAATTCAATTTTTATTGCAGAGGCATAATCTCACACTGAAAATTGTAGAAAAATGTAACCCTTAACTCAAGTGAATTAAAATAATTATTTTTCATAAAATCACCTGTTCCACAATTATTGGCACCCATAACAATTCCTAGAAAATAAATGTAATTGAAGCATTTCTGTCATTTCTACTGTAGTTTATAAAGTTGATCAGAGTATCTAGGAACCTTTAATTAGTAATTCATCACATCCTGTTTCCCTGGGGTATAAATATGATGTGACACAGAGGCCTATTTCTCTTATCCACTCTTCAACATGGGAAAGACAAGAGAACACACCATTCAAGTAAGGCAGATGTGTGTCGACCTTCATAAGTCAGGCAGTGACTACAAGAAAATAGTCACTCGCTTACACCTGCCCATATCTACAGTCAGAGGAATCATCAAGAAGTTTAAAACAACTGGAACAGTGGCAAACAAGTCTGGACGAGGATGCAAGTTTATCTTGCCACCACGCACAGTGAGGAGGATGGTAAGAGAAATAAAAAGTTCTCCAAAGCTCACTGTTAGAGAATTGCATCAAAGAGTAGCATCTTGGGGTCACAAAGTCTCCATAACAACCATCAGGTACTATCTACATGCCAACAAGCTGTTTGGGAGGCATGCACAGAAAAAGCCTTTTCTCACTTACAAGCATAAACGTAAACGTCTGGACTTCACTAAGCGGTACTGGGACTTCAACTGGGACCGTGTGCTTTGGTCAGATGAGACCAAGATAGAGCTTTTTGGCAACAAACACTCTAATACATCATAAAAGATGAGTATGCAGAAAAGCACCTCATGCCCACTGTGAAGTATGGGGGAGGATCGGTGATGCTGTGGGCCTGTTTCTCTTCCAAAGGCCCCGGGAACCTTGTTAGGGTGCAGGACATCATGAACTCTTTGAAATACCAGGACATTTTAAATCAAAATCTGGTGGCCTCTACCCGAAAGCTGAAGATGGGTCGTCACTGGGTCTTTCAGCAAGATAATGACTCTAAACATGTGGCCAAATCTACACAAAAATGGTTCACCAGACACAAAATCAAGCTCCTCCCATGACCATCTCAGTCCCCAGACCTCAACCCAATTGAAAACCTGTGGGGTGAGCTGAAGAAGAGAGTGCATAGGAGAGGACCCAGGACTCTGGACAATTTAGAGAGATTGTGCAAAGAGGAATGGTCGAATATCCCTCTCTCTGTATTCTCCCATCTTGTGAAATGTTATAGGAGAATATTAAGTGCTGTCTTGTTGGCAAAAGGAAGTTGTACAAAGTATTAACATCAGGGGTGCCAATAATTGTGGCACACATGATTTCATGTAAAATAATTATTTCTTAAATGTGGGATTTTTTTCCCCACTGAATAAATGCACTTGAATTAAAGGTTGGATTTTTCTCTTTTTTTTGCATTGTTGTCCTATATTATTTAAAAAAAAAAATGAATTTATTAGAAGCCTAAGAACATAATGAGGGGCGCCAATAATTGTGGAGGGCGCTGTATAATAGAAGTTTGTATGAAAAATAGCCCGTCTTAGAATACAGGGTGAATTTTAAAGTATTCTCGATTTAGAGATAGGCTAGCATCTCACTGGAAGACATTAGTAGTGCCTTTAGATACTTTAGAAATGATCTAATTGTCCATTTCCAGCACAACAATTGATTTGTGTAACTTTTTGTAAGTACAAAGAAGGAAATGTGAAAAACAGCAGCAACAACATTTTAGCCTAAAGCAAAAAACACAACACAAAATTTTGTTCAGAATGTGGCTGTCCTTTTACAGTGTCTTTCTCCCATGTATGGTGACATAAGTCAGAAAGTACTGTCGCCAATGTGGCATGTTTGGATCTAGAACTGCTGAATAATAGAGGAGGCAGTGACTCCCATGCATGTTTCATAATGCCTGCTTTCCATGTTTGTGCTTAGGGACTGGCAGAGCTTGTGAGTGTCAGCTTGTCATACAGAGGGAACGAGTCACTCTCATTTCTGCCTGAAAGAGCATAACTCCAATCCTGCTTTCACAAGCATACAGAAGCCTGGTGTGGCTCTACCTCATTTTGTACAATAAATCTGCTTACTAGACTCTTTCTTCCTTGTGTCATGGTTTTAATGAACCCAGATATCAAACTATTACACTTAGTAGAGAGGATTATCTTCTGGATTCTTTTATCACTAAAAGGCACTCAAGATTGAGCTGTTTTTGCTGATGTACAGAAACAGAGGCAGTGAAAAATAAATCCAAAAATGGCTCCATCCAGGCACATCACTACAGTGACGTGGCCGCTCTGACGGCTTCAGCCATCAAAGGCCAAGTTTACATTAGACCGTATCTGTCTCGTTTTCTTCGCGGATGCACTGTCCGTTTACATTAAAATGCCTGGAAATCCCGGGAAACGGGAATCCGCCAGGGTCCACGTATTCAATCCAAATCGTGTCTGGTCCGGTGCTGTGTAAACATTGAGAATACGCGGATACGCTGTGCTGAGCTCTAGCTGGCGTCGTCATTGGACAACGTCACTGTGACATCCACCTTCCTGATTCGCTGGCGTTGGTCATGTGACGCGACTGCTGAAAAACGGCGCGGACTTCCGCCTTGTATCACCTTTCATTAAAGAGTATAAAAGTATGAAAATACTGCAAATACTGATGCAAATACTGCCCATTGTGTAGTTATGATTGTCTTTAGGCTTGCCATCCTTCCACTTGCAAGTGGTAAGTGACGCGCATGCCCGACATGCACTGAGATCACACACACAGCGGCTCAGTCCCAAATCACTGCTCGTGCGCTATACTCGCGCGCTCTGTGAGCTGCACAGGGCCGGAGTGCGCACCCTCCAGAGGGCACTTGCTGTTCAGGGTGGAGTGATTTGGAGCGCAGGATGCCTGCGGAGCCGAGCGTATCCGTGTATTGGTGTTGCTATGTGCACACGAATCGTGTATTGGCGTTGCTGTGTGCACACTAATCGTTTTAAAAACGTTAATCTGATGATCCGCTGATACGGTCTAATGTAAACCCCACCAAAGTCTCTGGGGAACATTAGAGTAGTGATTTCCTGCTGCCTTCTACTGGATTATTATAGAGGTTTTCTCCTCTCAACCATTCACACTTATGGACAATTTAGAGCCACCAATTAGCCTAACCTGCACGTGTTTGGACTGTGGGGGAAACAGGAGCACCCAAAGGAAACCCATGCAGACATGGGGGAAAAAAAATAATAATAATAATTTCAATTTATATAGCGCCTTTCTCAAACCCCAAGGTCACGTTACAATTATAGGGAAAAAAAGTCCACCAAATAGAGGTCAAGATGTCATTCCAATGGTGTGGCAGCCACAGTCCCACCAAAAGGCGCACGAAAACAAGTCCCACAGCGCCAGCATAGCCACCACGACACCGCCAGGCAACATCACTCAGAACACCATGCTACGGATCCACAAAGCGAGCACAGAAGCACCGCCATGCAGAGTGCTGGTATGTCCCAAACCGCCTGCACAGCCACTGCGACGCCACCGAGCAACATCGCTTGGAACATCACGCCAAGCACTAAAGCACTGCTGCACAGAGCACTGAACAACCATGATGTTAAAATGAGCAACGAGCTCACTGCGGTCCATAGCTAGGAGCACAGGCATCACCCACGGTGAATCAAGGCCTGGAAGGAACCAACGCCCAAAACTGGGTCCGGAGTTACACCACCACCGGCGGACAGAAACACTCAAACAAACAAGCAAACAAACATCAAACTACACAAAAACACACAAAAAATTAAAAATAAAAAAATGAAAACAAAAAACAAAAAACATGCAAACTCCACACTGAAAGGCCACTGTTGACTGCTGGGCTCAAACCCAGAACCTATTTGCTGTGAGGTGACAGTGCACTACACCACCATGTCGCCCTCAAAAATAGCTACTTAAATGTATATAATATATATCCATCCATAGCTGCTTATCCTGTATAGGGTCGCAGGCAAGCTGGAGTCTATCCAGCTGACTATGGGCGAGAGGTAGGGTACACCCTGGACAAGTCGCCAAATCATCGCAGGACTGACACACAGAGACAAACAGCCATTCACACTCACACCTATGGTCAATTTAGAGCTACCAATTAGCCTAATCTGCATGTTTTTGGACTGTGGGGGAAACCGGAGCACCCAGAGGAAACCCACACAGACATGGGGAGAACATGCAAATTCCACACAAAAAGGCCCCCGTCAGCCACTGGGCTTGAACCCAGAACCTTCTTGCTGTGAGGAGACAGTGTTAACCACTACACCACTGTGCCGCCCGCAGTATATACAGTACCAGTCAAAAGTTTGGACACACTTACTCATTCATAGGTTTTTCTATATTTTGACTATGTTCTACATTGTAGAACGATACAGAAGACATCAAAACAATGAAATAACATATGGAACATATATGGACTTATGTGGTAAACAAAAAAGTGTATATATATATATATATATATATATATATATATATATATATATATATGTTGCATATTTTAGATTCTTCAAATTAGCCACTGTTTACCTTGATGACGCTTTGCACACTATTGGCATTATTGTGGCGCACCCAAAATAGATGCCCACAAGTGTGTAGTTTCATTACTACTTTTGTTAGTATTTTATAAATATTTTTTTTTTATTACTATTATCACTTTAGAACGGCCTAGTGCCCAGTAGGAACACAAGTGTGTGACACGGGGGGGGAGTGCTTAGGGGGGCGGACCCTCGCTCGTCCCTCAGATGCACTTTCGGGGAACAACTGTAAACAACCTGTGTCATCTCTCCTTGTTTTTCTGCACCTGTTTACAGGTTAGTACTGGGTAAAACCCCGTCCTTGTTGTAGCGTAAACTACTCATAACTGATGCTTGTTTGAACACTTGTTTTTGTGTTATTTTGAACTTTTAGCATAACAGTTATATTAGAAAGTTGCCATCGTATGAAGCGGCTAGCTGCCGTTAACGTTCAGCAGTCGTTCCGCGAGCCCTCCGTGGCGGCAAACGGAGATACCTCAGCCGGCTAGCAGCCGTCTTTTTAGCTTACCGAATCCTATGGGATTGTATTGATACTGTAGCTAACTGCTAACGTAATATTTTGAGCCCCCCGACACTGGTTTTACCGTTATTATTTCACCAAGTTTAACAAGTATAGATATGCTCACCCACTGGTTTGATGAAAGGGATATTTTAAGAAGTTTAGTGAGTATAAATAAATTAATATACACTGACGCAACACTGGTGCTAAACGAAGTTTCAAGAGTAAATCCGTAAATACACACTGGTCGTAAGACATGATTATTGTGACAAGGAATACAAGTTAATAAATAAATAAATACCTTAACTTCATGAAGGGTATTTTGTAGAGTATTAAGACGCTAGGTTAAGGAATACAGTTTTGATGTAACAGTTATCTTTTGGTAATGAGTGTACAGATTAACTAAGCTATGACCCTGAAATGAATGGTTTTCATCTAGATTATATTGATTGAGTATAGTAATGACTTTGACACTTTAATATTACTGTTTTATAAGTAACTGGAGTGTTTTACAGTAATGAACCAGATCTTTATCGGTGCTATTTGCTACTTTGTAGAATCTCATTCAGTATGAATGTTTATTTAAGTGGTTTACTAGGTGGCTACGGGTAACCTGCTTTTAAATACAATGGAGCTTCCATGCTATTGCACTATTCAACCATAGTGGCCTTTTATCACTTGTGTAAGGTGACAGGGTAAATGTAGGAATGTTTGGAATATGTATATGTAATTGTATTACATGAACGTAATTGTATTGAACATGATGATACTGACCTACGACACAAAAGAAAGAAAGATATTTTGCTATGAATGATAGTAAATAAAGAGATGCACTTTCGGGGAACAACTGTAAACAACCTGTGTCATCTCTCCTTGTTTTTCTGCACCTGTTTACAGGTACACTTATCTTTATTACCGTGGTACCACTCTTGGGACCCGTAATATTATCTTAACCAGCTTCATGAGGTAGTCACCTGGAATGCTTTTCAGTTAACAGTTGTGTCTCGTCAAAAGTTAATGAGTGGAATTTCTTGCCTTTTTTTCATGCGTTTGAGATCCAACAGTAAACAGTAAATAAGAAAAATACAGTAAATCATTCTATTTAACAACTGTGGTAATCCATATTATGTCAAGAACCGCTCAACTAAGTAAAGAGAAACAACATCCATCATTACTTTAAGACATGAAGTGCCTTTTAATTAATACAAATTAAGAAAAAATAATTAAATTAGAAGGTGTGTTCAAACTTTTGACTGAAAGTGTATATGAGATGGAATAATAATTACTTCTCGAATTTTGTTTCTAGATAACAGACTATCAAAATGCAAGAGTTAGAAAATATTACCTCAAAAGTGTATATTTTCTCAGAAGCAACAAATGCCTATATTCTCAGGATTACCAATAACTGTCACAAACACGTGAGGGTTAAAGGCTGCAGTGGCAACCACATAAACTGGGTCTGAGCCATCTCATTTAGTATTGCTGTGCCAAGGGCCAGGATTAGTTTCTCTGAAATGAGAAAATAGCCTTGTCACAGGACAATCCACTGGCAGATCCAATTAGCAATTAGATGTAGCCTTCTACAACTTCAAGTTTGGAAATCTATAACCAGAACAGGTGCCAAGCATGGAGATGTACAGTGGTGCTTGAAAGTTTGTGAACCCTTTGGAATTTTCTATATTTCTGCATAAATATGACCCAAAACATCATCAGATTTTCACACAAGTCCTAAAAGTAGATAAAGAGAACCCAGTTAAACAAATGAGACAAATATATTATATTTGGTTATTTATTTATTGAGGAAAATGATCCAATATTACATATCTGTGAGTGGCAAAAGTATGTGAACCTCTAGGATTAGCAGTTAATTTGAAGGTGAAATTAAAGTCAGGTGTTTTCAATCAATGGGATGACAATCAGGTGTGAGTGGGCACCCTGTTTTATTTAAAGAACAGGGATCTATCAAAGTCTGATCTTCACAACACATGTTTGTGGAAGTGTATCATGGCACGAACAAAGGAGATTTCTGAGGACCTCAGAAAAAGCGTTGTTGATGCTGATCTGGCTGGAAAACATTACAAAATCATCTCTAAAGAGTTTGGACTCACCAATCCACAGTCAGGCAGATTGTGTGCAAATAGAGGAAATTCAAGACCATTGTTACCCTCCCCAGGAGTGGCCTACCAACAAAGATCACTCTAAGAGCAAGGCGTGTAATAGTCGGCGAGATCACAAAGGACCCCAGGGTACATAACTTCTAGGCAACTGAAGGCCTCTCTCACATTGACTAATGTTAATGTTCATGAGTCCACCATCAGGAGAACACTGAACAACAATGGTGTGCATGGCAGGGTTGCAAGGAGAAAGCCACTGCTCTCCAAAAAGAACATTGCTGCTCGTCTGCAGTTTGCTAAAGATCGCATGGACAAGCCAGAAGGCTATTGGAAAAATGTTTTGTGGGCAGATGAGACAAAAATATAACTTTTTGGTTTAAATGAGAAGTGTTCTGTTTGGAGAAAGGACAACACTGCATTCCAGCAGAAGCACTGTATCGGCACAGTGGTGTAAGTGGTTAGTACGGTTGCCTCACAGCAAGAAGGTCCTGGGTTCAAGCCCAGCGGCTGGTGAGGGTCTTTCTGTGTGGAGTTTCCATGTTCTCCCCATGTCTGCGTGGGTTTCCTCCGGGTGCTCCGGTTTCCCCCCACAGTCCAAAGACATGCAGTTAGGTTAATGTGGGGTGGCCTTGGGCTGAAGTGCCCTTGAGCAAGGTACTTTACCCCTGACTGGGTGCTGTAGTATGGCTGCCCACTGCTCTGGGTGCATGTGTGTTCAGTGCTTCAGATGGGTTAAATGCAGAGGATGAATCTCACTGTGCTTGAAGTGTGCATGTGACAAATAAAGCTTTCTTTCTTTTCTTTTATCCCATCGGTGAAACATAGTGGTGCTTGTATCATAGTTTGGGCCTGTTTTGCTGCATCTGGGCCAGGACGGCTTGCCATCATTGATGGAACAATGAATTCTGAATTATACCAGTAAATTCTAAATGAAAATGTCAGGACATCTGTCCATGAACTGATTCTCAAGAGAAGGTGGGTCATGCAGCAAGACAACGACCCTAAGCACACAAGTCGTTCTACCAAAGAATGGTTAAAGAAGAATAAAAATTAATGTTTTGGAATGGCCAAGTCAAAGTCCTGACCAATCGAAATGTTGTGGAAGGACCTGAAATGAGCAGTTCATGTGAGGAAACCCACCAACATCCCAGAGTTGAAGCTGTTCTGTATGGAGGAATGGGCTAAAATTCCTCCAAGCCGGTGTGCAGGACTGATCAACAGTTACCGGAAATGTTTAGTTGCAGTTATTGCTGCACAAGGGGGTCATACCAGATACTGAAAGCAAAGGTTCACATACTTTTGCCACTCATAGATATGTAATATTGGATCATTTTCCTCAATAAATAAATGAGCAAGTATAATATTTTTGTCTCATTTGTTTAACTGGGTTCTCTTTATCTACTTTTAGGACTTGTGTGAAAATCTGATGATGTTTTAGGTCATATTTATGCAGAAATAAAGAAAATTCTAAAAGGTTCACAAACTTTCAAGCACCACTGTACAATTAGAAATAGTTTCAATTAGAATTAGTACAACTCCCAAATCAGAAATGTTGGGAAGGTATACTGAAATTGAAAGCAAAACTGAAAATAGTGATTTGTAAATAATCTTTGAGCTGTTTTGCATTCTAAACAACACAGTAGTACATTATTCAATGTGTTTTAATTTCAATTATTATTTCAGTTTTAATTCTTGCAACACATTAAAAAAAAAGTTGGGACAGTAAAGCATTTACCACTTTGTAATATTGCCATTCCTTCTCACAACACTTAAATAATGTTTAGGGACTGAAGACTGAACAAAAGGTGTTATTTTGTCCCAGGCTTCCTGCAAACAGGGCTTAACATGTGCAACAGTATGAAATCGTTGTTGTTTTATTTTTTCGTTTCAAAATTCACCACACATTCTCAACTGGGGACAGAGGAGACAGGCACCCTCTTCTTCCACAGCCATGCCTTTGTAATGTGTGCCCAATGTGTTTTTGCACTGTCTTATTGAAATATCCCTGGAAAAGGTGTTGTTTTGAAGGCAGCACATATTGCTCCAAAATCTCAATGTACTTTCTTGCATTAATGCTGCAATCACAGAAGTGTAAGTTACCTTTGCCAAGGGCACTGACACAACCCTCACTTTTGGACTTGTTGCAGGTAACAGTCTGGATGGTCCTTTTTGTCTTTGGTCTGGAGCACATGGCATCCATTTTTTTACAAAACGTGTCCTGGAATTCTGATTCATCTGGTCACAATACACATTTCCACTGCATGATGGTCCATCCCAGATGCTGCCAAGCCCAGAGAAGTCAGCAATGCTTCTGGACACAGTTAACATAAGGCTTCCTTTTTGTGGAGTAAAGTTTAACTGGCATTTGTGGATGTAACTCTGTAATGTAGTGCTTGATAAAGGTTTGCCAAAGTAATCCCAAGCCCATGTGGTTATATCAGCTATAGATGAATGATGGTTCTTGATGCAGTGCTGTCTGAGGGATCAGAGATCACAGGTGTTCAGATTACGCTTTCACTCTTGCCCTTTTATGCACCAAAATTCATCCAGATTTCTTGGAACGTTTAATGATATTATGCACCATAGAGGAAGAAATATCCAAATCCCTTCATATCTTTCTTTGAAGAACATAATTTTTAAGCATTGTAATAATTTTCTCAGGTATTTGTTGACAAACTGGAGATCCTTGGCCCATCTTTGCTCCTCAAAGAATAGGCATTTCCTACACGGGCGCAGATAGAGGGTGGGACGGGTGGGATTCATCCCACCCAGATTTAAATTCACCTCGTTCGGTCCCCCCCACTTATAGGGAGGACAAAACGTCTATGCTGTCTTTCTTTGCATAAGGCAAACCTCACGGAAAAATCAAAAGACTAATTACCATTCGGTTTATTGAGGTGCACAGCAGTACATACATAGTTGCAACAACTCACATAAAACAAAACAAAGACTGATATTCGGTTGGTTGAGCTGCGCAGACTGCACAGGTTGCGAGCTCGAGCTTGGTTGCTATGGTTACCCACAACAAGTTTGACAGGCATATCGGGGACAGCTCCTAGTTCAGGACTTTTAATTACATTTTGTGTTTTTTTTTACACCCTGCTCTTTCTGTTTTCTTAAAGAATCAGTGTGCTGAAAGTCAGTTAATGTTTAAATAAAACAGTTTTTGCATACGGCATATGGCATGCTTGGGGAGTGATTGGAATCAGTATCAGAATCAATAAGCTTTATTTCTTTCAATGATGGGTAATTAAGTTTGACAGTCCAAGTCTCAATACATAGGATACACAGATCTAGATGCTATAGATAAATACAAAGGGTAGACAAAACAGTCAGCAGTCATCCAGAACACACACACACACACACACATATTCAATCCACATGACATCCTGTCGTGTCAGTGGTAAATAGCACATGAGAGCACCAGACATCACAGGTGTGCTCTATTCCTACTCTTTATTTATTAGTAGGCCTAAGCTAACGGTTGCAGGGATGAAGGAGTGATGTTTTTTTGTCTTAGCTGAGTAATGTCGCCGCCCTGAAGGCATCAGAGTATATTCCTCGCACAACACATGTTGGGGTGGGGGTGGGGTTGGTCTGCTGGCAGCTTTGTCCCCCCCAGTTCAAAAAATGTATCTGCGCCCCTGATTTCCTAGATACTGATTTTGTACCAAATCATAATGACAATCACCTGTTGACATCACCTGTTTCAAATCACATCATTATTTAACCATTTTACTAGCCTGGCAAGCCAGACTAAATGTGAATATTTAGTTTGGCCTCGCTCGTAGACATTTCCGAAGGGTGTAGGAAGAACAACCCGCTGTCTTTCAAACTGTCTCTGTGCGTATAGGCCAACGCTCTGACCAATCAGCGCAACAGTGACTGTGACGTAGTCAGAGTGACAGAAAGCAGTGGGGGAGGCCTTGAAATAAATAATTTTTCAAAATGCGTATTAATTAACAGGTTCTAGATATTAAGAAGTTTGGAGATAATGACCACAAGTTTGGAGTCTGTACCACATACTTAACATACACTTTTTTTTTCAAGGGTTTGCTTAAACTGTTTGAGAGTTTTTATTTTTATTTAGTGGTGTTTGGTGAAATAATTTCCCTTAAATTTAAAATAACGTGAAAATAAGAAACAATCAAAAAGTAATGTTTCAAAGCTGTTTATTAATTCTTCGTACTGCACAAACTAGCCCATCCTTTTGGCTACCAGCGGAGCCAGCTGGTAGATCAGACTTTTGCCATAGCCGGTCGGCAAAACAGCGAAAACGTCCTTCTTGAAAAGGAATGAGCGGAGAGCCTCTTCCTGCTCATGTTTCAACGAAAACTCCAAGTCTAATTCTTCTAAAACTGATTCCAAAGCGGAGTCAAACTAGTGCTGTTCACTAGCCGTAGCCATCTTTCCTGTTGTGCTTTCTCCAGCGTCGCGTAGCCTTGTCGTCACTCCTGCAAAAGCCTGCCCAAAGAATCCAAACAAAAACCTTGCGTTGTGATTGGCGGGCACGATTTGATGCCCGGGGTGTTTTGTTGATATGGTGCGAGGCTAGACCCACTCATAGGCAAAAATATTTTGGGCCACTAGGCAGGTGGGTCTAGTTTACTAGACTACCATTTTACCTCATGACTAAATTATTAAATTGCCCCATCAAATGTTTTGAGGTCAAAAGTAAGTTTAGGGACAGGGTTCGCTTTTGTACCTTTTCTTGTTTGTACCTTTAAACTCAACAAAACCCTGCTACATCATCCTTCATTCAGACATGCACTTAAATATTTAATGAAAGCAGATTTCAGTAAGGCGGCACGGTGGTGTAGTGGTTAGCGCTGTTGCCTCACAGCAAGAAGGTCCTGGGTTCGAGCCCCGGGGCCGGCGAGGGCCTTTCTGTGTGGAGTTTGCATGTTCTCCCCGTGTCCGTGTGGGTTTCCTCCGGGTGCTCCGGTTTCCCCCACAGTCCAAAGACATGCAGGTTAGGTTAACTGGTGACTCTAAATTGACCGTAGGTGTGAATGTGAGTGTGAATGGTTGTCTGTGTCTATGTGTCAGCCCTGTGATGACCTGGCGACTTGTCCAGGGTGTACCCCGCCTTTTGCCCGTAGTCAGCTGGGATAGGCTCCAGCTTGCCTGCGACCCTGTAGAAGGATAAAGCGGCTAGAGATAATGAGATGAGATTTCAGTAAGTCACATGGCAAAATAAATCGTAAAAATGCAAACTTCATTTTATCTAGTTAGATTTACACTTCCTAAACTTTGCAGATCATGTCTAGATTCAGTAACACAATGAGACAAGTGCTCTTTACTCTTATGCCCTAAAAGTAGGACTCGCTTAGTATTAATGCATTAGCATCTGTCAAGCAACTGAAAAAAACCTTGGCCTTTCAACCTATGCTGAGCCCTGTTGCCTGATTCAGGTGTGTTAGTATGTGAGTAAAGAAAGGCAGCACTTTAAGGAAGTATGGAACCTGTCTTGCAGGACTGTTGGCTGTTGACCTCTGAGCAACACATGCCCTGGTGACTTGTGGAACAATAATGCCATCTTAGTGTATCTGCGGGGGCGGCACGGTGGTGTAGTGGTTAGCACTGTCACCTCACAGCAAAAAGGTTCTGGGTTCAAGCCTAGCGGCTGATGGGGGCCTTTCTGTGTGGAATTTGCATGTTCTCCCCGTGTCTGTGTGGGTTTCCTCCAGATGCTCCGGTTTCCCCCACAGTCCAAAGACATGCAGGTAAGGCTAATTGGTGGCTCTAAATTGACCGTAGGTGTGAATGTGAGTGTGAATGGTTGTTCATCTCTATGTGTTAGCCCTGCGATGATCTGGCGACTCGTCCTGGATGAAAGCCTGGGATAGACTCCAGCTTGCCCGCGACCCTGCACAGGATAAGCGGTTACAGATAATGGATGGATAGTGTATCTGAGCCTCTTGAGTCAAATGTACTGTACTACTTGGACATTCAGACCAAAGGGTAGATGACGTTCACAGGCAAACAGCTGAACCCCATTTCCCAACACAGATATACACACACACACACACCAGTGTTGTGAGTCACTAAACCTCTAGTCCGAGTCCAGTCTCAAGTCCCCAGTGTTCAAGTCCAAGTCAAGTTCAAGTCATTAAAGAAAATTTTGAGTTGAGTCTGAGTCGAGTCCACTACTGATCTGAGTCGAGTCTGAGAACAAAACTCCAACTGCACCATTTGATGGTGGCTGTAGCTGCCTTTATGTGAAACCGTCTCTGCTACTGTGTTGGACTAACGTTACTGCCTGACTGCCCCATTTTAGTTAATAGACTCCAGATAAAAAGCTTGTTCATCACTCAGCAAGCCTCACCCACTATCAACAGGGCAAATAACATGAGAGAGGGTTAACACTAGCTAGTTCATCGGTCAGCAAGCAAGCCCCTCTATCAACAGAGCAATGAATATAGCGTGTCACTTCCTTCTCTGGGTGGAGTCTTACCAAATGACGATTGAAGTTCGAGGTTGTCCCCGTAGTCTCTTCGATAGTTCTTCTACATTTGGAACATATAGCAGGGCATTTTTTGCCACTGCATGAGAAGTCTGTATAAGCAAAGCGGACAATCCTAGTGGCTTCTCTCTAGGCATTTTAGTGCCATTAATGTTAGTTTGTTCCTGAACATGACGTATGAACAGGTGAATGTGCATTCTCTTGCATGGAATTAGTATAAAAATTAATGTAGATATAAATATTTTCTGCCAAATTTTTATGGCATGTTATAAAAAATAAAGAAAAAATCTGAGTCCTCATCTCCAATTTACGAGTCCGAATGCAGTTAATGTACAAGTCCAAGTCCAAGTCATCAGTGCTCAAGTCACGAGTCCTTAAAATTAGGGCACAAGTCGGACTCAATTCCAAGTCCTGGACTCGAGTACTACAAGCATGACTGACTCTCTCTCACACACACACACACACACACACATCTCTCTCTCTCTCCTTGTACAATCCTGATGATGACCTCCCACTGGCATAATTATAAATTGCAGCTAATTAATACTATGTCTGTACTTAAACCCAAACTTTAAACTCATTACACAAAAGCAAATCTGGTGTTCTATTGTGTGTGAAATTCCCAGGAGATCAGCAGTTTATGAAATACTCAAACCAGCCCTTCTGGTACCGATATCCATGCCACAATCAATGCCACAGAGATCACACTTTATCTTCATTGTGATGTTTGATGTTAACATTAACTGAAGCGCTTGTCCTTTGTCTGCATGATTTTTTTTTTGCATTGTGCTGCTGTCACATGATTGGCTGTAAAGATAATTGCATGAATGCGCAGGGGTACAGGTGTTCCCGATAAAGTGGATGGTGGGTCTGTATTCTGATTTGAACCTAAAATGGTTGTAGCATAAACCAGAAACCACTACGCTCTCAAAAACACTAAAATACATGTGGTATGTGTACTCTCTCCCTTCATCTCTCTGGAAGATTTTCTACCTCAGCTACATTATTCAAGTTCATAATTGGTCTCAACTAGATATGCAAATGGGACTGTTTTGTAATCCTATTCAATCATTATTTTAACCTTTCTGCAATGCTTGCAAAACAATCTGCAAAGCAAATTCCACAAGCTTCAAATTTGAGTCTCACTTGCACGAATTAAAAACCTCCTGCTCACATGACTTTTTTTGTTGCATCCCAGGGAAGTCCAATTCTGATGCACCCCTCTAGTCTCAACCAGGTGCCCTTTTTGGTTAGATCCCCAAGCAGCCAGAATCTGGGCTAATACGCAGTATGAATCTGAGTTAAATGTACTACAAGTAAACAATAAACAATCAATTTAGCAAAAGAAGCACGTGCCAAAAACATGTGATTCTGTTGTGATTGGAAAATCTTTCAGTTTGATTGGAACAGTTGAATCACAGGTTTGGAGATCATCCCATTAGGTACAAGTGACAAAGCTTATTTAAGCATCTCATCTCATTATCTCTAGCCGCTTTATCCTGTTCTACAGGGTCGCAGGCAAGCTGGAGCCTATCCCAGCTGACTACGGGCGAAAGGCGGGGTACACCCTGGACAAGTCGCCAGGTCATCACAGGGCCAACACATAGACACAGACAACCATTCACACTCACATTCACACCTACGGTCAATTTAGAGTCACCAGTTAACCTAACCTGCATGTCTTTGGACTGTGGGGGAAACCGGAGCACCCAGAGGAAACCCACGCGGACATGGGGAGAACATGCAAACTCCGCACAGAAAGGCCCTCACCGGCCACGGGGCTCGAACCCAGGACCTTCTTGCTGTGAGGCGACAGCGCTAACCACTACACCACCGTGCCGCCCTTATTTAAGCATTTGAAGAGAAATGACCTGGGTGCATGGTAATATGATCAGTGGATTTTAAGCAGAATTATGAGTGGCTTGGAGGAAAAGCTCATAACCATCAGACATTATTACCTAATCATACCCTTGTCTATGGTAGGAGGCAGGATCAGGATCAACAAACAGTAATGATACTAGGCTTTTCAGATCTGATTATCTAGATGAATTCCAGGTTTCCGAAGGGTTTTGAGGGTGTCTGACCAAGACACAAAATCATAGCCCATGGAAGAGTGACATGTTGTCTGGACTATCTTAATAGAGAGTGATTAACCAGTACTGGCAGACACAGTATACTAGAGAGGATTTCACTCTCCATTGCTTGTGTGTGTTTGCCATCTTAGCCTTAACAGTCTTATGCTCTTAACAAACATAAAAATTTAAGAAATGTTACTAAGTGAAAAGGGCTTATGATTTTCCGATTTACACTCACATAGCTGTCAGTGCACTCTTTATCCTTAACCTATGCACTCAAATGCTTTTTACCATTTACAATGCGGAGCATGACATTTTCCAAAACCTTCCAACTGTACTGAAGTAAAACTACGCAATGCTGTCATATTAAGAAAGTTTATACAAGCCTCACAGAGCTCTTTGTCAAAATTCATTGAGCAGCCTCTTTATCATGAAGCCATATTACAAACAGTGCAGTGAGAACAAATAATTACTTCATCTTATAGCCGCTTGGGTTGGAATTGAGCTCTGAGTTCCAGCTGAGTCGTGTGCCATTAGTGACTGAGGGCACTGCATTGTGCACTGAGAAGAAGAAAAAATGGGAAAGTAGGCTCATAATCTTCCTTATTTCTTTGAGATATCCTAGATTATAAAGCATTTAATAGCTAAACAACGATTGTATGATGGAATCGAGTGCGTCATATTTGCTTCTCAGTGTCTTCCAAGGTGCACAACAATGCTGAGTGATGAGTCCGAAAGGATAAGTAGCTTTGTTTGCATCATGGGAGTGCTTTCGTACATGAAAACAATTTGATACAGTTGGACCCTAACCTGCACTTGGATTGGGACATCAAGAACATCCCAGTATCATGCAAAATATGCCCATCACCAATGCTTTTTCTTCTATTATTAAATATTTGTAATTTAACATACTACTTAGTGTAAATTATTTCAAATTTGAAACCAAAATTTGAAAGATTATCATATTAGGTCAGTAAATCAGTATATTAGGTATAAAATATACTTGCTCCAAAGGCATATCCCATTCTATTCAATTTATCCATCCATTATCCATAACCACTTATCCTGTGCAGGGTCGCAGGCAAGCTGGAGCCTATCCCAGCTGATTATGGGCGAGAGGCAGGGTACACCCTGGACAAGTCACCAGATCATCACAGGGCTGATACATAAAGACAAACAACCATTCACACTCAATTTATATCCACCAATTAACCTAACCAGAGCACCCCTGTTGGCCACTGGGCTTGAACCCAGAACCTTCTTGCTGTGAGGCAACAGTGCTAACCACTACACCACTGTGCCACCTTTATTAAAAGTATTAATTACAAATCTCAAAGGTATTGTCTTCTCTCATCTAGCCAGTGCTACACATCTGTCTCTGGGAAAAATGCAAGTCATTTTGATGCTGAGAAAAAGGGAAAATTGATCAGAGGCCTTGCACAAGCACACACATTTGAATGTCCTGAAAAAGAAAGAAGCCACTGGTGTACGAACAACCAGAAATCAAATAGGTTGGCCAAGTAAAACAATAACAGTTGATGACAGAAATATTGTGAGAGCTGTGCAGAAAACCCCCAAAACAACCATCAGTGTCATCACCAACAACCTGTACAGGGTAGGATTGAAGGTAGCACAAACCACCATTTGAAGAAGACTTCAAGAAAGAAAAATGGAGACTAAACCACAAGATGCAAACTGCTCATCAGCATTAAGTATCCAGAGGCCAGACTGGAATTCACAAAGGAATACAGAGATAAGACAAAAGTTGTAGAACCAAGATTAACCTCTACCACAGTGATGGAAATGCCAAAGTGTGGAGAAAACCAATTTATTTACCCCACATACACTCAAGCACAGACTTAAAGAAACAGTCCACCGTACTTCCATAATGAAATATGCTCTTATCTGAATTGAGACGAGCTGCTCCGTACCTATCCGAGCTTTGCGCGACCTCCCAGTCAGTCAGACGCAGTCAGACGCGCTGTCACTCCTGTTAGCAATGTAGCTAGGCTCAGTATGGCCAATGGTATTTTTTGGGGCTGTAGTTAGACGCGACCAAACTCTTCCGCGTTTTTCCTGTTTACATAGGTTTATATGACCAGCGATATGAAACAAGTTCAGTTACACAAATTGAAACGTAGCGATTTTCTATGCTATGGAAAGTCCGCACTATAATGACAGGCGTACTAACACCTTCTGCGCGCTTTGGCAGCGCATTGATATCTGAGCTCCGTATCAATGCGCTATCGAAGCGTGCAGAAGGTGTTAGTACGCCTGTCATTATAGTGCAGACTTTCCATAGCATAGAAAATCGCTACGTTTCAATTTGTGTAACTGAACTTGTTTCATATCACTGGTCATATAAACCTATGTAAACAGGAAAAACGCGGAAGAGTTTGGTCGCATCTAACTACAGCCCCAAAAAATACCATTGGCCATACTGAGCCTAGCTACATTGCTAACATGAGTGACAGCGCGTCTGACTGCGTCTGACTGACTGGGAGGTCGCGCAAAGCTCGGATAGGTACGGAGCAGCTCGTCTCAATTCAGATAAGAGCATATTTCATTATGAAAGTACGGTGGACTGTTCCTTTAAGCACACACTGAAATTCCTCCTCTGCATTTAACCCATCTGAAGCAGTGAACACACAAATGCATACACAAGTGAGCAATGATCACACATACATACCCAGGCAGCAGTTAGGGTTTAGGTGCCTTGCTCAAGGGCCCCATGTTAACCTAACTGCATGTCTTTGGACTGTGGGGGAAACCGGAGCACCCAGAGGAAACCCACGCAGACACAGGGAGAACATGCAAACTCCATCAGGCACTAGGCTCGAACCCAGAACCTTCTTGCTGTGAAGTGACAGTGCTAACCGCCGTGCCGCCTGATACAAGCTCATCAGTCAACCACAGTGGTCATAGTTTTGGCTTAATCCAGACTTTCACCCAATTGAGCCTGCATTTTACCTCGTGAAGCAGAAACTGGAGGGAGAAACCACATTCAACAAATGACAACTTAAAAATAGCTTTAGTACAAGCCTGGAAAAGCATCACAAAAGAAAAGAGTCACAAAAGAGTCACCGGCTTGATGCAGTTATTGCAAGAAAGGGTGAAAACTATCTGTTCCTAAAGCTTTGCTCAACTAAAAATTGTGTGGTCTGTGACCAAACATACCATGTTATAAATTGTTTAACATATCTAGATGTAAGGATAAGGAAATGAAAGCTGAAATTCTGATCTATCATCACACTTGTATTTTTTAATCTCAAACCCAAATATCTTTAATGTAGAGCAAAAACAGAAAGAGAGAGAAAAATGATTTATCTTGCTGTTCTAATACTTTCAGAGGGGACTATATATTTTCACTTCATCATAATTTCTGAGCACTTTTTCCACCCCAAGCAATGCTATAATTGTAGGGTCAAAAAGGGTAAGAAGTTTATGCTGTCTTCTCACATGGTTTGAACACTACGAAATGTCTATTGGCTTCCACATCTTCTTGCTTCCCAGTGTACATCCAGTATTCAGAATCATGATTTCTGCAGTGACTGACAAATCATGTTGCACTCTGTAAATAAGAACGGTCATGAGTGGCTTGGACAGAGAGACAATGTTAGCCTTAAGAGCGTGAGGTCATGCCCTAAGCTCGGAGACAGCGCCGCAATTCTGATGTCATGTGACTAACAGTGGTGCCTTTTCTAGGCAAAAAAAAAAAAAGCATAGTTTCACTTTGAAATATTTTGATTCTTATTGGAACACATATTGTGATGGTATGATGCCACTTTGTGAAATAAACCATAAACCTTCAGTCATTAACGAGCTCTTTACGTGACGTTCAAGAAATTGTAGATTTTTTTTTAACTCAAAAATAGCTAGTGGTCCAAATAGTAATATTGTAATAGCCTAAAAAAATAAGCTCTGCCATTTAAATGAACAAATACCAAACATTCAATATTGTATTCAAATTTCGCCCAAGTGTAATTGTGACTGAATGTTTACTCTGCTGGCTCCATATGTAAAAAGTGTTACAGTTCAGAATACTATTGTTGGCTCCCTTCTTTTGGAGACAGTAGAGAAGGGAACGTTAAGAACAATTTCTTTCCCCTCTGTACCTCTTTATTTCAGAATAAGTGGTATGTAAGGGTGGGCAGGAAAGGAAGGGGGAGCAATCCAAGCAAAAAGAAGGATTGAAGAGTAAAAATGGGCAAGAAAAAAAAATGACATGCAGCAGTTGTTAGTCACCTAGCAACAAGTCCCCCATCAACCCCCCCATCCCCACCCTCCTGCTCCTGCAGCCTCTCTTCCAAAGTCTCCCCACTGTGTTCCTTAATTCAGTAAATGTGCTACGGATGTGCGCACCTCCTCCTCTCTCCCCCTACATCCCTTGCCCCTGACAAAGCACACTGTGAGGTGGGCTGTAGGACATAGGCCTCCACCTTACACACATCCACTCAGCCGTCCCATTGACCGCTGAGGCCTTTCTCCTAGCATACAGTGAGCTTTGGGACAAAGCACTGAAAAGAGGGGCAGACCAAACAGGGAAAACATTTGCTTGTAATTGTGATTGACTGCATAATTAAAATGATGTTCTTTTTTTCATGGGGGCTCTAAATGCTGGGGAGGGGCAGAGGGACCCTTGTTAAAGCCTGCACTTTGTCACCTTGTAATGAGGAGAAAGCGTTCCTGCTGAGAAGAGGGGCAAATATTGAGATCGCTCCAGGAACAACTCAGAGCACCTCTTCAAGTGTTTTCACAAAGAGGACAAAAATGCAGGGAGATCTCACCCATCTCACACTTACCCTCAGAAATAAGTAGGCAGTTGTGAGGAAACAAATGAAAATAGGCAGGAAAACTGAAAGGCATACAGATGGAGAGGGGGAGATGCTCAAACTCTCACATATTGGGCAAATTGGGTATCTGGGAAACTTCCTTATAGAGCTGATTCTACACATTTAATAAAAAGGAACAATGCTACACTTTGTCATCTTGCAAATACATTCTGAAATGGGAACATATTGACAGGTTTGAGCCAGTATATGAATATATACAGGATAAACCTTATAACTCATGATGGGAAGTGCAGGTTTGTTCAAGAAATCAGCTACGCACTAACACACTGAATAGTTTCTGCCTCCATAGATGCTTCAATTGAGACTTTCAGAACAACAAATTGGAGGCATTTGCCATCAAACTCCCACCCCAGGGGGCTCATAGGGAACATTCATGCCCACCCCCCTTCAAGGTCAACTTGTTTTTTGCCGCTTTCCAATTTCAGGATTACCTTGGCGACCATTCTCTTCTGTCAGTGGGCTGTCTAAACTGTTTCTCCCCTTTGTCCCAGACCTCTGTGGGTCCACTGAGGACCAGAGTTGTTGACATTGGGTGTCAGCTGGGTACATGGTCCCTGCCCCTGGACCAGAGGGACAAAGAATGACATGATCGTCAAACATACAGAAAGTCATGGGTAAATTTTGTGATTTTTCCTTATGCATGTTTTGTGTTTCTGTCTTTATTTAGTGATGAGCCAAAAAATAAATCAATAAATAAATCAAACAGATAATATGGTGATGAAATTTTCACTGTTGCTTTAACAACAGTAACAATACAGGAATGTGTACAGTCTGCTCAAGCATGGCAATGGCATCTTCTGTGAAATTCGGTGCACAAGAATGGGACAAGCGGAAAAAAGAGATCAGGGAAATAAACAGGCATTTAAAAAAATAAAATAAAATAATGCCATCTACTTTAGTCGGAGAAAGGCAGATGTGCATTTCAGTTGAGTTTTAGTATTTAATTTTAGTGTAGACTATAAATATTAAAAACTACTAATAATATTTGTAATATGGAAACTCCATTTGCAACAGCTATGCGATTAACAAAACACAGACTCATGATACATACAAGACTCGAGCAGGACCCAGTGGACCGTGCAGTGTTCTGGTGGAAAAGTTTATCTTATGGTATTTACTGATAAAATGTGGAAGACAAACCTTTGTAATTTGCTGTCTAATGTGAATTTGCATGGTAGGTCACTGTGCTGGGCTAAGTAGCTTTTGCATTTACCTCTGCTGTTAAGATAAAAATGATCTTTTTGTACTAGGCCTAGATATTGGATGCGACAGCCTTACCAAGGGCGATATAGTGTATATAAAAGCAGGCTTGTAGGAGTGTGGCAAATACATCAGGGATCAATAATAAAAAAAAATCATGTGCATAGTGTTCCACATGGGTATGTATTGAGCCCTGTCTTGAATTCCTTTCTTGCAGACAGATTCACTGACTGCCAGCTTTTATGAAAAGTAAGGCAGTTTAATAGGAAAAATTAAATGTAAAGCTTTACAAAACCTAGCATTTGCTAAATTTTAAAGCTACTCATTGGAGGTTCGTGTTTTGAGCATCATCTCATTAGATGGCTCAGAAAATAATGACCAGACTTCCAAAAAAGAAGAACCAGTGCAGGTGAAAAGACCAAGGACTTTTCTTTTTTCTTTTTAAATAAATCCAGTTGTCCTTGAATCTACAATGCACCTATGATCACTGCGGGTGAAACAGTAAACACATAGAAAAACTTCTGAGGTCAAAAGACATATGAAAATATAATAAACACTTACTTGCCTAGACTATGTCTCCATCCATATCTTAATATGTTGTATTTAAAGGAATACAACGTATTAAGACAATGAGAATATATATATATATATATATATATATATATATATATATATATATATATATATACACACACTCACTGGCCACTTTATTATGTACACCCATACACCTGCTGTTTTATGCAGTTATCTAATCAGTCAATCCCTTGGCAGCAGCACAATGCATAAAATCATGCAGATACAAATCAAGAGCTTCAGTTAATGTTCACTTCAAACATCAGAATGGGAAAAATTGTGATCTCTGTGCCTTTCACTGTGGCATGGGTGTTGGTGCCAGATGGACTGGTTTGAGTATTTCAGAAACTGCTGACCTCCTGGTGTTTACACACAGAACATCCTCTAGAGTTTACACAGAATGGTGCGGGGGGGAAAATTGAGTGAGCAACAGTTCTGTGGGTGGAAAACGCCTTGTTGAAAAGAGAGGTCAGAGGAAAATGGCCAGATTGGTTTGAGCTGCCAGGAAGGATGTAACTCATAGCAACTCTTTACAACCGTGATGAGCAGAAAAGCATCTCAGCATGCAACAGCAGAAGACCACATTGGGTTCCACTCCTGCCAGCCAAGAATAGGAATCTTAGAATCAAGAACAAGTTCCTATTAAAGTGGCCAGTGAGTGTGTGTGTTTATACATTCTTTATATTATATATATGGGAACAAGTGGTTTACTGGGAAACACACCACTCGTATCTCTCATACATGCTACATCCAGGACATGGAGATTCAAAACCGTGACATAAATCTCTATATGTCACTCCTGAGGAAATCGATGGATTGTTTTGATAAATTTGAGTACTTTCTGTTTGTGAATGTGTCCATGTAATAAAAAGAAAATCACACGTTGGTTTGACAATATGAAGTTTATCTTCTCATGTTGAAAAACTCATGTTTCATATAAAACACATAGCAGATCTGAGTGCCATATTTAAATAATATTGGCCGGTGTTGAATGGTTTATCAGATATATTCCATTCAGCTAGCATGATATTGAATGAGTTGAAGACGAGTTCAGTATCATGCTAGCTGAATGGAATATATCTCATATATCACAAAAAAAAGCCAGCCAATATTATTATTATTATTATTATTATTATTATTGTACATTCCTTTCGGGTGTTCAATGTGTCTTTCTCTTTCAAAATTCTCTCAAAATCTTCTGTATTTAACAAAGCAAACCTGGTGGCCATGTTTGTTTACAAAATGTCACAGTTGCTGGCTAGCACGGAAGTTTTATGTCTTCAATGTGTGACGTCATGTTGTCTTGACAACCATGCAATATCGTAAACCATATTCAACGCTCATTCTCCATTGAGTAGAGTGACGTAACACACGAACTATCGAACCAAATGAATGAAACCCGCTAGAAGGGAATAGAATAAATGTTTTTATTCCATCGAAAAAGTGTCCTGTATGCATAATAATTCCCGATATTTCACTCCGATGACATCACTCCCAGTGTTTTCCTGCTGACTAGATGTATGTTGTCAAAATGGCTAACTGGGTCAAAATTCTTTTGATTTACTTGCATATTTTTTGTAGATCCATATAATATACAGAATATTACAAGGTGGCATGAAGATATGAAATTTATCTTCTTGTGCTGAAAAATATTTTCACTCATTCGCTTCGCTCACTCGTGAATATGTTCATCATTCGAAGATAAACTTCATATCTTCACGCAACCATGTAATATCCTCTAATATGTGTGTATGTGTGTGTGTTACACAGTTGTTAATAATTATCCAGGTATAATAATTTTTTGACCAAAAAAAAAAATATCTGACATTATCCATACATTCAGTATGACCGGTTTCCATAAAGAGAATTAGTCTTGTGTAAATAAGTGTCTGCACAGCAGGATTTATTTTATGCTCTATCTGATTAATAATTAGTACCTGTGCTGGTTTTCTGCTGTAGAGATGATCTGCGTTAACATGGGCAGCCTACTGACAAAGGCCAACTTTTTTTTTAGCAATACAATTTAAAATGTTATTTGAGTGTGAGTAAGAGATGGCAGGAAATTATCAGTGACTAAAAGAAAAAAAAATCCTATGTATTCAAACAGCAGTTATATTATTAACATTTTTTCCTTTATCTTGATAATCACATGGTAAAACACCTGAACATCATCGGATGAATAGGATTTTTCATGTTGCTACGTATGAAAGAGAGAACACATTTAGTATTGCCTTATTTAGTAATGAAAGTAAAATAAAGATGAATGAGTTCTAAAAGGTCAAAAGTATATCATGAAAAGAGGTGGGTGTTAGGGTCATGGGCAGGTCAGGTGAGCTTCTGCTATGACAAGCCTTCACATCTACAGTAATGTGTCTGGGCAGAAAGTGAGTAAAGTCATGAAAACCTGCTTTTCTTCCCACAGCTTTTCCTGTAGTATCGCTGCATATATTCTCAGCTGATGCCAATTAAAGAGATTATATCTTCGTTTAAAAGGAGCACCGGTTACAGTTAGCATATCTGACAAGGTTACCAGATGCCAGATAGCAAGTGCATGACTTTGTGTAATTTCTGTCCTTTTGTAAGGACCTTTTCACCTGCACAAAGAAAAGCCTATTGATTGTGTCTATAGCGCCAGGACTGAAAAAAGATGTATATCTGCTCAGAGCAGCATTTCACTAAGATGCACACGTTCTTCAATCATATGAATGCCATTACAAAAACGGGCGTTCTGGGCTTTTGCATTAAATGTTGAACAGACATCATTCATCTGCAAAAATATAAGCCTAGCATGTATAGTATTCTAAATACGTCAAGGTCATTTTTCTTCCAGTAAATTGCTTTATGGTTTGAAATGCAATTTTGATCATAGAAAAATAAGAAATGATGTACATGGTGTCCTTTGTTGAACAGCAACAATATGACAACCATAGAAAATATTTCTCTCTCAATTTTTCTCTCACCACTTATGTTTTTTTTTTAACTCTTCTCTTAAACTCTTCGGTCACTTCATATTCTCTCTCTCTCTCTCTCTCTCTCACACACACACACACACACACACACACACACACACACACAATTTTGGCACCACAAATATTAGAGTGGCATTTTACTTTTTTTTTTTGCACCATTGATTCCTATACTCTAGATGCAAGTAGTTTTTTTTTTTTCTTGAACCAAAATGAAATATTGATGTTACCTGTGCATAGGTCTGTAATTTTAGCTTTCAAGGGAAATTAAGAATGAGAGTAATTGATATATAGTTTGGAAAAATAACTTTTGCTATTAACTTTTTGTGCATAATTCTTCTCTAATTGAAATAGCAATTAGGAAAAAAGCAATATAGATTTTCACAAGTAATTATTACTTTTTTTGTCAGTACTACTCAAATATTAATCTGAAACAAGGATGAACAAACACTGCAGAAGTGGATGTTCTCACAACAAAATAATACAAATATGCACCAATATGTATGTACCATACAGGAGCTCAAAATAATGAGCAAAAGAAACCTTATGAAAATTCAGGCACTCCGGGTTGATCAGTGTATGATGATAAATGCTGAACATTCTCTGGAAATTAATCACAATTTTTGAGCAGGATAAATTTAACATACACTAAGCACTGCTCTTTGGAGTAGCTGCTGAATTTTCAACCCAGTCCATTTTTTCTATTCATACTTGGTAATTTCACTCATTGCAAAGTCAAGGACTTAAGGACTCGGGTTTGTAGTTGGATTATTATTATTATTATTATTATTATTATTATTATTTTGCTCTTTCCTGAAAATTATTGTCTGCTTCAAAACTGTTTCAAGGTAGAGCCAGAAAAGTAAAGGACTATATTTACTCTTATATTTTTAAAAGTCAAAGTATTAATTTGAATTCAAACCACATTACCATCAAGTGTGGTACAAAATAAAAAAAAAACCCTGTACAAATAAATTGGATCAATTTTGAGAAAAGTTTGCAATTCAGGATGACAGACACAGATGTAGATTTGGCACCTCCAGTATGTCTATGCTCACACAGATCACTCCTTTGTTACTTTAGTTCAGGAAATAAAAAGGAACTTCCTGATCTCTGTTTAAGAGTGACTGGCCAGCTGCTGATAGCAACAAGTCAAATCCGCCTGAAGGGAAGTGTCTTTATGCTGGATCTCCGGATACTCCACAATGTCCAGCAGCTCAATAGGCGTGCCAGAGGCAGGTGCACAAAAAAAAAAAACCACACATTGAACGAGGCTCAGGGTAACTTGGCTTCTTTTATAAATGCATTTATTGGACTGATAAATTAATCTTTTGGACATATATTTGTGTATTTAGTACATTTAGCAGACACTGTTATCCAGAGTGAGTTCTAAAAGTGCTTTGTAGTCTTTATCAAAAATATATCTGCATGCTCGTTCTAGGTCAGGGTTAGGAGGAGGCAAGGACAGCAAGAGAGTAAAAAGATTTAGTAATTTCACATAATAATAATAATAATAATAATAATGGGGCGGCACGGTGGTGTAGTGGTTAGCGCTGTCGCCTCACAGCAAGAAGGTCCTGGGTTCGAACCCCGGGTCCGGCGAGGGCCTTTCTGTGTGGAGTTTGCATGTTGTCCGCGTGGGTTTCCTCCGGGTGCTCCGGTTTCCCCCACAGTCCAAAGACATGCAGGTTAGGTTAACTGGTGACTCTAAATTGACCGTAGGTGTGAATGTGAGTGTGAATGGTTGTCTGTGTCTATGTGTCAGCCCTGTGATGACCTGGCGACTTGTCCAGGGTGTACCCCGCCTTTCGCCCGTAGTCAGCTGGGATAGGCTCCAGCTTGCCTGCGACCCTGTAGAAGGATAAAGCGGCTAGAGATAATGAGATGAGATGAATAATAATAATCAAGGTCTTTTTATTCGTCATTTCAACTGTATACAGTTGTTACAGTACCCAGTTAAAATGAAACTACGTTTCTCCAGGACCACGGTACTACATTAAACATCACAGGAGTACAAATCTACATATAACAACATAAAGTGCAAGAGTGCAACGAGTGCAACAATGCAGACAGTAAATGACACAATAGACAAACAATAAATGGATAATAAATGACACAAGCAATATAAAGTGCAGACACAAGCAACATAAGGTGCAGAGTTGAGTGTGCATATTGAGGTAGAGAATAAATGAATAAATAAATAAATAAATAAATGTAAACCTTGTGACATGCAGGTTAGGCTAATTGGTGACTCTAAATTAACCATAGGTGTGAATGTGAGTGTGAATGGTTATTTGTGTCTATGTGTTAACCCTGCAATAACCTGGTGACTTGTCCAGGGTGTACGCCACCTCTCGCCCATAGTCAGCTGGGATAGGCTCCAGCTTGCCTGCGACCCTGTAGAACAGGATAAGAGGCTTCAGATAATGGATGGATGGATGGATGGATGGAAACCTTGTGTGTGTGCAAGAGGCATTGTAAACATTGTAAGGCAATAATAATAATAATAATAATAATAATAATAATCATCATCACTCTTTGGTGACAGGCTTAAAGAGTGACAGAGGGCAGATTCACAGCGTTGATTTGCAAACATCCAACAACACAGACTATAGGGGCCTTTCACATGACGTCATCGTAATTGCAGATTTGTTTATGAGGCCATATTGCCGGACAAGCTTTGTGTTGATCAACAACAAGCATAAGTGTACACAAGTGAAGCCAAATTCAGTAAACATCTACAGATAAACTTGTAGAAGTTACATCTAAAAGAACAATGCCAGAGACCTGTAGTGCTTTTGGATGTAATAACAGATGTGGAGATAAGCCTGGTTTAATAATAATTCTAATTAGTTCAACTTATATAGTGCCACACCCAAGGTCACTTTACAATTACAAAAAAAAAAGTCCACCGAAAGAGGGTCAGGATGTAATTCCAATGACGTAGCTACCCACAGTCCCACCAAAAGGCACACGAAAGTATGTCCCACACCGCCTACACAGCCGGCATGACACCACCGGGCAACATCGCTCAGAACACTGCACCATGGATCCATAAAGCAAGCACATAAGCACCACTGCACAGAGCGCTGGTATATCCCAAACCGCCTGCAAAGCCACCGGGCAACATCGCTTGGAACACCACACCAAGCACAGAAGCACCGCCGCACAGAGCGCTGGACAACCCTGATGTTAAAACCAATGAACAAAACATTCAAACAAAAAACATTCAAACAAAGAACAAACATCAAACTATACAAAAGACAAAAAGAAAAATAAAGGGGAGAAAAATAAAAAGCTCTGGTGAGAAGCGGCAGCCAAAATGCACACAGCATACTCTCAACCGGAAACAGAAACAGATGGGAACAGTTTAACTTTTCACCGCTTCCTGGTGAACCCAGAAAGACAAGAAAAATGGCGAGCTGCAGTTAAACAGGAAGACTGGATGCCAACAAAGCATCCCTGTGTGTGTGGAGAGCATTTTATATCAGGTTAATATGAAAGCTTTGTGCACCTGTTATTGGTTACTGGGACTACTCAGTACAGTCTACTGGTATATACACAAGTGTGTCATACTTACAGCTCTATTGCACGAACAAAAAAAAAACTGCACTACAAAAACACATACTAAATGGCAAATGTATGAATGTTAAAATGTGTATCTAGACGTGAGCTTTGGACGTGATATGTTTTATTAGACCTAATACTTGGTGAGACTAGCAGCACGTTTGTTATGTACTGATAATATAGATGAGGCTCAACACCATAATATATGCTAGATCTAGGCCCTGGCTTGTTTAGTACTATTAGAAGTCCACGTTTGAGCTTTCCTTTGTCATAAAAATGTATTTTGCTTTATCAGGAATTTTCCATTACATTCCAGCATGAAACCTGCCTCGAAATATTGGGAGGCATCTGTACTTTTGTCTGCTTTTAGCATCTCTGGCATAGTTAGAAGTCCCAAATACAAAATAGTTCAGGATGTTGTAGTATCCCAAATCCAGAAGCTGGTTTGCCATACACTTTTCATCCATCCATCCATAACTGCTTATCCTGTGCAGGGTCATGAGTAAGCTGGAGCCTAACTCAACTGACTATGGGCAAGAGGTGGGGTACACCCTGGACAAGTCGCCAGATCATTGCAGGGCCAACACATAGAGGCAAACAACAATTCACACTCACATTCACACCTACAGTCAAATTAGAGCCACCAATTAACCTAACCTGCATGTCTTTGGACTGTGGGGGAAACTGGAGCACCTGGAGGAAACCCATGCAGGCACAGGGAGAACATGCAAACTCCACACAGAAAGGCCCCCATCGCCCCTATGCTAACCACTACACCACTGTGCCACTGTACACTTTTCAAGTGGAATAAATACATTTGTGAGTAAATTATTCTATGGTTCTGTGATGCCTGCATGTTTTAGCTTTTGGATATAACACAAGCTGCTGGTATAATCTAAAGTTTTAATCATTTCAGAGAGATTGTACTGACTGCAGTCATCTCAATTTTCATTATTAATTGTCGCGGCGGTGGCACGGTGGTGTAGTGGTTAGCGCTGTCGCCTCACAGCAAGAAGGTCCTGGGTTCGAGCCCCGGGGCCGGCGAGGGCCTTTCTGTGCGGAGTTTGCATGTTCTCCCCGTGTCCGCGTGGGTTTCCTCCGGGTGCTCCGGTTTCCCCCACAGTCCAAAGACATGCAGGTTAGGTTAACTGATGACTCTAAATTGACCGTAGGTGTGAATATGTGTGTGAATGGTTGTCTGTGTCTATGTGTCAGCCCTGTGATGACCTGGCGACTTGTCCAGGGTGTACCCCGCCTTTCGCCCGTAGTCAGCTGGGATAGGCTCCAGCTTGCCTGCGACCCTGTAGAAGGATAAAGCAGCTAGAGATAATGAGATGAGATGAATTGTCACGGCTATATTTCTTTGTTTGCCTGGCAATATGGTGGAAGCTGTGTGATAAACAAAAATCTGTGATGTCAGTGAAAGGCCCCTATATGAACCAAACTTTGTGCCAAACCAGATTGCTAAAGAATAACACCCTATCCTGGCCTAGGCATTGTTCAGAGGGAGGTGTCAACCTGCTCCACCACATAAGTTACACTGTAAAAAAAAATCTGTCATTTTAACAGGAAAACCCTGGCAGCTGGGGTGACCAGAAAATCCCTGTAAAAAATACAGCACCCCAGTGTAAACTTTACTGGTTTACAAAATTTAACAGTGATTTGAACAACAAATATATGTTTCGGGGTTTACAGTGCTGTTCTGTATGCATTTCACATAGTTTTACTGTAAATTTCACAGTCATTTTTTACAGTGTAGAATTTCTGTAAATTGGAGCGATGGGCCCAATGGGAGCAGTCAACAGCTCTCATATTGCCAGTGCATGCCACACTCTACAATATTGTAAGTTATCACTAGAATTCTACAAACCCCATTTCCAGAAAGCTTGGGATATTTTCCAAAATGGAATCAAAACAAAAGTTTGTAAGCTGTTTATTCATGTGAACCTTTATTTACATTACATTAATGGCATTTAGCAGATGCTCTTATCCAGAGCAATGTACAACATACCCAGAGCAGCTTGGGGGTTATGTGCCTTGCTCAAGGACACTTCAGCCATTTCTGCTGGTCCAGGGAATCGAACCGGCAACCTTTTGGTCCCAAAGCTGCTTCGCGAACCATTAGGTCATGGCTTATTTAAGTAACAAAATTACAAAGAAAAGATTTTCAAGAGTTTTACTGACCAACTGAATCGTATTTTGTAAATATAAATGAAGTTAGAATTTGATGCCTGCAACACACTCAAAAAAAGTTGGGACAGAGGCATTATTACCATTGTGTAACATCAGCTTTTCTTTGAATAACACTTTTTAATTGTATGGGATCTGAGGATACTAACTGAGGATACAAATGCAGATTTGCAATTGGAATGTGTGTCCATTTTTGCTTGATACAAGACTTCAGTTCCTCGACAGTCCGTGGTCACTGTTGTCTGATTCTCCTCTTCATGATGCACCATATAATAGGAGCCAGATCTGGACTGGCAGCAGGCCAATCAAGCACATGCACTCTGTGTCTACAAAGCCATGCCGTTATAGCCCGTGCAGAATGAGGCCTGGTGTTGTCCTGCTGGAATAAGAATGGACTTCCTGGGAAAAGACGTTGCCTTGATGGCAACACATGTTTCTCTAATATCCCAATATATGCCTCCGCATCAATGGTACCTTCACACACATCCAACTCACCAATGCCATGGGCACTGATGCCCCCCCATACCATCACAGATGCTGGCATTTGCACCTTTCTCTGAAAACAAACTGGATGGTCATGTTCACCTGTGTCACGGAGGACTTGGCGTCCGGTTTTCCTGCAAACAAGCTGAAATGTGGACTCATCTGACTACAGCACGCCACCATCTTTTGGTCCATCTGAGATGAGTTCGGGCCCAGAGAAATTGTCAGCATTTCTGCATAGAATTAACGAATGGCTTCCTCCTTGTGTAATACAGTTTCAGGTTGCATTTCTGGATGTAGTAGTGGACTGTGTTAAGTGAAAACAGTTTTCTGAAGTAATATAGATATAGTGGCTATATTTGTCATGTTAGCGTGATGGTTCCTCAGGCAGTGCTGCATGATGGCTTGAAGGTCATGCACATTCAACAGTGGTTTCTGACCTTGCCATTTACACACTGAGATGTCTCCGAATTCCCAGAATCTTTTCACAGTTGTATGCACTATAGATTTTCAAAGATCAAAAATCATGCATTGAGAAATGTTCTTTTTGATTTGACTAACAAGTCTCTCACAAACTTTGGCACAAAGGAGTGACCTACGATCCATCCTTGCTTGCAAAGACTGAGCCATTGGTGCTTCTTTTACCGTATATCCAATCATGAAACCCTCATCTGTTACCAATTAACCTGCTTATTATGGAATCTTTCAAAATGGTGTTATTTGAATATCTTATACACTTTTCAGTCTTATTTTGCCTCTGTCTCAGCTTTCTTTCTTTTTTTTTTTTTGAGTGTGTTGCAGGCATCAAATTCTAACTTTGTTTTTATTTACAAAATACAATTAAGTTGGGGCGGCACGGTGGTGTAGTGGTTAGCGCTGTCGCCTCACAGCAAGAAGGTCCGGGTTCGAGCCCCGTGGCCGGCGAGGGCCTTTCTGTGCGGAGTTTGCATGTTCTCCCCGTGTCTGCGTGGGTTTCCTCCGGGTGCTCCGGTTTCCCCCACAGTCCAAAGACATGCAGGTTAGGTTAACTGGTGACTCTAAATTGACCGTAGGTGTGAATGTGAGTGTGAATGGTTGTCTGTGTCTATGTGTCAGCCCTGTGATGACCTGGTGACTTGTCCAGGGTGTACCCCGCCTTTCGCCCGTAGTCAGCTGGGATAGGCTCCAGCTTGCCTGCGACCCTGTAGAACAGGATAAAGCGGCTAGAGATAATGAGATGAGATGAGACAATTAAGTTGGTCAGTAAAACTTTTGAAAATCTTTTCTTTGTACTTTTGTCAGTTAAATAAAGGTTCACATGAATTAACGAATCACATTTTTTTTTTCAATTTGGAAAATATTCCAGCTTTTCTAGAAATGGGGTTTGTATTAGTGCATCTGCATTTAGGCAGTAGTGCTTGGGCAGTACTATATTTGGTGATTCAATACAGACATCGAGGGCTGCCATGTGACCCACCCAGTCTGGCTGTAAATATAGTATTAGTATTCTCATGCATCTGAAATGAAGGACATGCAACTCCTGAATCATCAATTTCTGCTGAACCATGTCTGCCACCAGGTCATTAGTTCACCTAGAAAGTAACTTAGCTTGATCAATACCAAGGCACTGAGCATGTTCCTGGTGTCCCAGGTTCAGTCAGTGGCTACATAAGAACAAGTCTTGCAGAATGGTTAAGCATTTAATGAAGGTTTTGTTGAAGCAAAAATTAACTCCAGTTGCAAACATAGGTCTTCCAGTAGGTCATTTCGATGGCAGGGGAACCAGTTCACAATTGAAATACTCTAAGGCAGTGGTTCTCAAACTTTTTTCACCAAGTACCACCTCAGAAAATACTTGGCTCTCCAAGTACCACCATAATGACCAACATTAAAATACAGTAGCATAGTAGGTCTAAGTATTCATTAAAAACAAGGCGGTTTTATTTAACAAGTATATTTAATATTGTTGGCCACTGTAACATTACACACAGTACTTTGAACAGTAACACTGTGTTTAAATATAGGAAAATAAAACACTGTCTTTAAATAATGAATCAAATAAAATTAATTGCACATAAAAGTGAAATAAACATTGTACTAAAATAAATCAAGCTGTATGGCAAAATATCTACTGTTCTTAATGCGCTCAATCAGTGTCTTTTTAACATCGCCAGCCATGTCGTTTATTCTCCTTGACACGGTGTCATTTGAAAGCGGCATCAAGTTTAACTCTCTAGCAGCTTTCTCTCCACACATGATACGTGTCATCTCTTTGGCTAATGGCAAACACAGCAGTTCCCCGATTGTGTGCGGCTTACCGGCTCTGGCGATCAGGAGGCTGGCACGATATGAAGCTTCCTGTGCTTTGGCTACGGGTGTACCATAGGACAGAATGGTGGACTTGGACTGCTTCAGTTCATCACGTTTTTGTAAAAAAAAAAATCCATTGGTTTGTCCTTTAGTGCTGTGTGTTTGGTTGTAAGATGCCATTTGAGATGCGATGGTTTCATGGACTCATTGCTCAGAATGTCGCTGCATACAACACACTGCGGCCTGGGCAGCTCCTCTGTCCGCTCCAAATGAATCCCAGTTTTATGCATTTTTCGTCATACTTCCTCCTCACTGGTTTCTGCCGTTTCCTAGCAGTTCTGGGGCTGGTTTTGCCACTGTCGTTAGCATCCGCGCTCGGCTCACACACGTCCTCTTCAGTTCTCCCTCTCTCCTGATCCACGCTCCCATTCGCGGATTTAAGCCACGACAGTAATTTTGTCGTACTCGTCATAATTAGCAAAGCCACCTCCACCTTTTCCCATCACAGCCTAGTCTACCAATGGCGGATAACCGTCTGTCAGCGGAACCGGCAGGAATGCGTACGTACGCTACGTATGGCTACCCAGAAGCACTTGCAAACTTTAAATTATTAACTTAATTTGTATTTCCTTTCATTTTCTTATCATCGGTTGATAAGATATTTTCATCCATTTGGATATTATGGATAGTATTTCACGTTTTTTTAAAATTTATATTTAATTAAGTGATTCTTTGGCGTACCACTAGAATGGAGCCCGCGTACCACTAGTGTTACGCATACCACAGTTTGAGAATCTCTGCTCTAAGGAAATATTGCAGAGGGAGAACCCATTGAGAGGTACCGGTAAGAGGTGAGAGGCAAGTGTCAAAATGAAGCAGGTTTGTAAAGACCCTTTTGGATCACAATTAGTCAAATTGGAGAAACAAGCATTTAGTTGTAGTACCCAGTTTAGTAAATACACTTTATACTTTGTATTTACACTCATTAGTCTTTACATCAGTCTTTCTTACACCTACCATATACTGTAGATGCACTCTGGAGGTACAATAACTGGCTATTGCCCTTCTGATGGTATCCGTCACCTCTCCTCATCACCCACCAAACAAGGAAAGGGAGCCATCGTAAGACCACTGCTGACCAGACATTAGGGTGGTGGTCATCTATTCTTGACAAGGGCATGGTGGATGTTATGAGTACAAGTTTATCAGGTTCAGCAGAATTGCTGCTCTTTTGAAACACTTCAGTGTCACTGAGGAAGGACTAGATGACGACTGACACAAAGGACCATGCCTCAAAGGAAAATCCAGATAATATCTAACTGTACACCTAGAAGCAATGTGTGTCTAATCTAGTTGGAGTGTACAGCATTTAAAAAAAAATCACTGCTGTCCATGTATACACTGGTACCAGCAACAAACCCTCTAACATGCTACTGCCAGTGTTGGTGTCATTGCTGTGCTGAGAATAATTCTACAACCAAATAATATTTGGACAGAATTGACCCATATCAGTCCCTTTCCATTCAACTGTGAACGTCTGACTACCGGTAATTATGTACAGCAACAGATGGACGATAGTATGTATGCCTCCCCCCAGCCCTGACCGCTCATCACTATTAATATTGTCCATTTGAACAGCTCAGATGTATGAAAATCCATCCGTCTGTCCATTATCCATAACCACTTATCCTGTGCAGGATTGCGGGCAAGCTGGAGCCTATCCCAGCTGACTATGGGCGAGAGGTGGGGTACACCCTGGACAAGTCGCCAGATCATTGCAGGGCTGACACAGAGACAAACAACCATTCACACTCACATTCACACCTACGGTCAATTTAGAGCCACCAATTAACCTAACCTGCATGTCTTTGGACTGTGGGGGAAACCGGAGCACCCGGAGGAAACCCACACAGACATGGGGAGAACATGCAAACTCCACACAGAAAGGCCCTCGTCAGCCACTGGGCTCAAACCCAGAACCTTCTTGCTGAGAGGTGTATGAAAATGTATTAACTTAAAATATCTGCATGGATTCATTATGTGTTTCGCTACAACACAAATGGAAACGCAAGATCTGTACAAAAATGTCTGTCAAATTGAGGTTGTAATGCCTTTAGCAAATTGTGTATTCAACACAATTTAGTTTCATGGAATATTTACATTACAGTGTAGACAATGTTTACTAAGATACAAATATGCAGTGGTGCAGAGTAAGGCTTGGCAAAATAAAGCTATTATACATCGTTGATGTGAGATTGCTGACAGACAAAGGCAGGTAGTGCCATTAAATCTGAATTTGTACTATGCTCTTCAAACAAATACCTCACCAGATTCTCTATTAATACAACCAAAAGGGCAAGGACAAGGCACAGAATAAAAATAAACGAACAGTTTGAAAGATAGATAGATACAGTGGTGCTTGAAAGTTTGTGAACCCTTTAGAATTTTCTATATTTCTGCATAAATATGACCTACAACACCATCAGATTTTCACACAAGTCCTAAAAGTAGATAAAGAGAACCCAGTTAAACAAGTGAGATAAAATATTATACTTGGTCATTTATTTATTGAGGAAAATGATCCAATATTACATATCTGTGAGTGGCAAAAGTATGTGAACCTCTAGGATTAGCAGTTAATTTGAAGGGGAAATTAGCGTCAGGTGTTTTCAATCAATGGGATGACAATCAGGTGTGAGTGGGCACCCTGTTTTATTTAAAGAACAGGGATCTATCAAAGTCTGATCTTCACAACACGTTTGTGGAAGTGTATCATGGCACGAACAAAGGAGATTTCTGAGGACCTCAAAAAAAGCGTTGTTGATGCTCATCAGGCTGGAAAAGGTTACAAAACCATCTCTAAAGAGTTTGGACTCCACCAATCCACAGTCAGGCAGATTGTGTACAAATGGAGGAAATTCAAGACCATTGTTACCCTCCCCAGGAGTGGTTGACCAACAAAGATCACTCCAAGAGCAAGGCGTGTAATAGTCGGCGAGGTCACAAAGAACCCCAGGGTAACTTCTAAACAACTGAAGGCCTCTCTCACATTGGCTAATGTTAATGTTCATGAGTCCACCATCAGGAGAACACTGAACAACAATGGTGTGCATGGCAGGGTTGCAAGGAGACAGCCACTGCTCTCCAAAAAGAACATTGCTGCTCATCTGCAGTTTGCTAAAGATCACGTGGACAAGCCAGAAGCCTATTGGACAAATGTTTTGTGGATGGATGAGACCAAAATAGAACTTTTTGGTTTAAATGAGAAGCGTTATGTTTGGAGAAAGGAAAACACTGCATTCCAGCATAAGAACCTTATCCCATCTGTGAAACATGGTGGTGGTAGTATCATGGTTTGGACCTGTTTTGCTGCATCTGGGCCAGGATGGCTTGCCATCATTGATGGAACAATCAATTCTGAATTATACCCATGAATTCTAAAGGAAAATGTCAGGACATCCGTCCATGAACTGAATCTCAAGAGAAGGTGGGTCATGCAGCAAGACAACGACCCTAAGCACACAAGTCGTTCTACCAAAGAATGGTTAAAGAAGAATAAAGTTAATGTTTTGGAATGGCCAAGTCAAAGTCCTGACCTTAATCCAATGGAAATGTTGTGGAAGGACCTGAAGCGAGCAGTTCATGTGAGGAAACCCACCAACATTCCAGAGTTGAAGCTGTTCTGTACGGAGGAACGGGCTAAAATTCCTCCAAGCCGGTGTGCAGGACTGATCAACAGTTACCGGAAACGTTTAGTTGCAGTTATTGCTGCACAAGGGGGTCACACCAGATACTGAAAGCAAAGGTTCACATACTTTTGCCACTCACAGATATGTAATATTGGATCATTTTCCTCAATAAATAAATGACCAAGTATGATATTTTTGTCTCATTTGTTTAACTGGGTTCTCTTTATCTACTTTTAGGACTTGTGTGAAAATCTGATGATGTTTTAGGTCATATTTATGTAGAAATATAGAAAATTCTAAAGGGTTCACAAACTTTCAAGCACTACTGTAGATAGATAGATAGATAGATAGATAGATAGATAGATAGATAGATAGATAGATAGATAGAATGTTCATGATAAAATGCTAAAGAATATGTTACTATGGAAGAAACATACATAAAAAAAATCTGTGATGGCATATTAATCTTGCTAAAGTGATCATTCCTTTAAAAGCACTATAAATCTTACACTGTACGTTTAATATCTGTTTTGTTATATAGATTTATTGCTTTTACAAAGCAATGCATATATTAATACTGAGGTTGACTGCAGTATAATATGCTTTTTAATTTTTGCTATAAAAAGCTACGCATTACACTTAACTTTTATGCACAGAAATATTTAAGTATTATTAAATATTATTCTCTTTCTTTAGAAAATTAGTGCAAGAAAATTAATGCAAACCAAGGTGAGGAAAGCAATTTTTTACTTCTCAGAATCTGAAAGGCGTACGATTCTTTTTTGTAATTTTTCAGTTATTTATTTGCAATCAATTATGCACATTATATTTCTTTATTTTACTAACTGAGCTGAAATTAAAATGAATTCAATTATTTACTGAATCATTTTAACCTTTGCATTGTTTAATTTTGTTAGTATTTTGTCAGAACCTGCTTACAATATTTTTGTAATGAACCAAGCAGTTTCTGTTTTCCAGAATATAAACACTTGAGTAACATAAACCATAGCAACACGATCCATGATAAAGCAGTTACGAAGGATGAATAAATGAAACATGTCACACAGCATTGCATGAACACCAGTACATGTCCATGTTAAAGAACATAGCCCTTTTTGTCTCGAAAGCTTCTTATTTGTCTGTGTAGTCCAGCCTGCATTAAAAAAAAGACTTTTACACAGCTCTAATGTGAATGTTGCAACTGGCTAAAGATCTTCAGTTTATTTATCCTTGTTTAGACTGACTTCAGTAGGGACAAAAGAACAAATTAAAAAGTGCAATGTTTTCCGCAGTGGTGGTGACCGACAGGGGTCAACAGTGTTGAGTGCACAGTCCACAAGCACACAATGCACAAAAAAAAGTTGCTTAAGGACACCTCACAGATAACACGCGCACACTAAGAAATGATTCTTCAGCCCAGTAAAAACTGCTCATAAAAAAGAGAAGATTTTACCTAAAATGCTGTTATATTATCTGAACTTGGCTCAATTAAAAGAATAAGTACAGCTCATTATTTTGTGTGTTAAGTGTCTTTAAGATTTTGCATAAACATTGTCTGTAATTTTTAGCAATACCTACGTTCAGGAGATTTAGGAACACTAAACTAAATATTCTGAGGTCTTCTGACACCGCATCATTAGACCATACTCCGTCAACTTTGAAGCATTTGGACCATTTGCCACGACACCGTTTGCCAGGAAGAATTGCATAGGTAAGCGCACATCAGACTGTTAATTTTTATGTGTTTACAGTTATGAGGTTTTTTTTTTGTTGTTGGCTTGTTTCAAACAATTGACGTAATGTTTTACGGAGTGTTTATCTACGTCAAAAGGTGTTTTGACTGCAAGGCTGGCTTGGCAGGGAACATGAGGCAGCCTAAGCTAGCAAAGTGGAGCTAGCGCTGATAAATTAGCAAATCTAAGTAGGGTCAGCTTTTCAAATAATTAATTCAGTCTTTTAGCAGAGATGTTTTTAAATATGACCATATTAGAACTTCTCGGGTTTTATTTGTTTATATCATGAAGTCGGTCATTGATGCAAGTTTGCACGTGTGCTTTTGCTAGTTAACAGTACCGTTGATCTAGTTTTCTCGACACGATGATTTGAAAGTTCTGTTATTATAGAGTGATTGTTCATTTATTTGTCATATAAGAAAATCTGTGTGCTATAGATTTTCAGTAGCAGAAGTAGCGATAGTAGTAATAGGAATAGTAGTTTTCGTAGTGGTAATGTTTAACCAAGATATTGCACATCTCATCTCATCATCTCTAGCCACTTTATCCTGTTCTACAGGGTCACAGGCAAGCTGGAGCCTATCCCAGCTGACTACGGGCGAAAGGCGGGGTACACCCTGGACAAGTCGCCAGGTCATCACAGGGCTGACACATAGACACAGACAACCATTCACACTCACGGTCAATTTAGAGTCACCAGTTAACCTAACCTGCATGTCTTTGGACTGTGGGGGAAACCAGAGCACCCGGAGGAAACCCACGCGGACAACATGCAAACTCCGCTCAGAATGGCCCTCGCCGGCCATGGGACTCGAACCCAGACCTTCTTGCTGTGAGGCGACAGCGCTAACCACTACACCACCGTGCCGCCCTGATATTGCACATATACAACTTAAAATATTAAGAAAGTCTAAATGAAACAGCTTAATTTTACTGGCTGGGGAAACCTACATAAAGACATGAAGTGAAATTCAGATTTTTAGTCAAGTCAGCTTAATTTTATGTAAAAATGACCCAAAAATTTATTCATTTTCTACATAAAATTATGGATGCAAAAATGTTGTACTAATTTTTTAAGCAAAATCAGCCCATCATTTTTTACAGTGCATGCTGTTAACATGTAAGAATAAAGGACATCAAGCAGCAAGGCTGTGACCCTGAATTCTATTATTTGTTGAAATGCTCACTCTTTCTCTGCTTTTGCATGTTTTGGTTATGAGTGTGGCGCAGAGCAGAGGAATGTAACTTGCTGCATGAACTGCAGTGATGGTCTACTGTCAAATCACAGGACACATCTGTGGAAACAATGTCACTGTCAGAAAATGACAGACAGACAGACAGGTAGGTGGCTGTAAGGGAGAGTCTCGGATCTCTGGAATAGCTGATGTATTCATTTCTGTGGTGAGTAAATAAGTGCGAGGAGGAAAATAGGAGCATAGAGAAAATAATGTGTTCCACTTCGTGCAGTCAAATCAAGCAAAACCAGCATCGAGAAGAAAAGCTACTGCTAGCCCAGAGTCAAATCTTTAATTTAAGAGTGGACATAAAAAAAAGCAACACAAATGGAAGAGTAAAGTCTATGTGTCGACTGAGCCAGAATGAGGTCAACAACCTCATGGGATTTGGAAAGGGCAAAGAGGCTATGCAATCAGAGCAATACTGGCTCAAAACGACAAATTTACAGTTTTAGTGAACAGACGTCTCTTCACTGAGTGACTGTGAAATAAGTAAACAAGCTTGGAGAATCCCCCCCTTCTCTCTAGAGTGTAATGCAAGTCAACCTCTTAGCACCTTACGTAAAGGTCATATGATGCTGCCATTTTATTCACTGTAAGAAGCAATTGTTGGCTTTGACCTTGCAAGCATTTGCCTCTGAAGCAGGGAGATGGCTTACAAAAAAAATCAATAGAACATGAAGGTATGCAAACTCGTGGGGGGGGGGGGGACGAAACGGGACACATATTTGCTATCCTTCATTAAATAAAGAAATCCTGAAAATGGAAGTAAACTGGAGGAGAGGGGCTGACATCAGGTCCCAGGGTACAGCAAGCTAACTGCAGTGCAGACTTGCCATTCTTGTTAGTCACACTTCATGGTCTCAGCATCTCAACAAGCCAAACACAGCATGACGACATGGGCTCGATAGCATAGGTAGCCACAGCTAGGCCCAAGTCCTTTTGGCTTTAAAGTGCAGGGGACAGATTGGAGAATATAACACCACAGCTATACTCCGCTCATGTCTAGGTAAAATTGTCGCCGTCACTCAGTTGTTTCTGCCAGTAATCAGTTTTTGTACATTTTGGATGTAATAAGGGGATGTACTTGCAATACATCAAGTACAAACTTATGAACAACTTTGTAATTTAATGAAAATTTAATGAGAGACTGAGGAACATCAAGTGAACCGTTTGAAGAAAAAGAAGAAGAAATTTGTCCCATGCACACTCAAGCACAGTGAAATTCGTCCTCTGCGTTTAGCCCATCTGAAGCAGTGAACACACGCATGCACATACACAAATAAGCAAGGAGCGCACACACATACCCAGAGCAGTGGGCATCTCTGGGTATGTGTGCAGCTATGCTACAGTGCCTGGGGAGCAGTTGGGAGTTAGGTGTCTTGCTCAAGGGCACTTCAGCCCAAGGCTGCCCCATGTTAACTGAACCGCATGTCTTTGAACTGGAGCAACAAATTTTTTTTTTCATAATCTCAAAAATATTTTTGTCAGAAATGAGTTTCTTTGGCTGTAATCAAACATGAATAGTGTATTCTTATTTTTCCTCTTACAGTCTGTAAGAATCAGTGTCGAGTAGTAGATGATTCTGACTTCCTTATTGGTTCTTCTGATTATTACTGACTTGAAATACCGTACAACTACAAGTACTTTGTGTATAAATATGCAACAGGCCAAAAAAATATATAATTAAAGTTTCTCTGAAAGAAAGTCAAGTCAACTGTCCATTTTATTCAAATGTTAAGCTGTCTGGATGGTGTAGCCTTGGATAAATAATACTGAATAGCAGGTAACCATTACTGTGTGTATTTTTGCCAGGAGTGCAGTAATTATGCGATAGGAGCGCATGACAACAAAGAACTACCCAGAATGCCTGTGGAGCACAGATAGTATGCATTGTGGCCAATCTGAAAACACTTAGAAACAACAGCTGCAGCAACTGAGTAAACATTATTATTATTATTATTATTATTATTATTATTATTATTATAATTATTACTACTACATCTCTCCCTTTCAGTGCTACCCCACAATTATACAATGTACTGAAGTGATTTCACCATCTTGGGTCATCCTTCTCTTATGAATTCCAAGAAAAGTAGTGCAATATCAGCGTTTTATACAGTTCTACCTCTGGACATGAAACAGACAGCTTGCAAAAATACCTTTTATTATTAGGGTGCCACTCAAAAATGAAGTTTCTAATTTTCATTGTCCCACCCCCTAAATGTGTTCATAATGTGAAAAGAAAAAATGTGACAAAGTGTGGATGTATTAACACCACCAAGGGCTACAGCAAGCCTAAGTCCATTAGGTTCCACAAAGCCGGAGAGAAGCCCACCATCCAAGCAGGGGCCAGGTCAGGTCTCCTTACCACTGCCGCGGACTGGCAGCTGGAAGTGGATCTGGGCAAACAGCTGAAGATCCCAGCTAGAATAACATCAACAAGGCTCCGACCAGACATGATCATTGTTTCAGATGCCACCAAACAGTTGATCATTCTGGAACTCACAGTTCCCTGGGAAGAACGCATGGAGGAGGCAAATGAGAGGAAGCATGCCAAGTACCAGGAGCTGGTGGAGGAGTGCAGGAGCCAAGGCTGGAAGACCTACTGCGAACCCCTGGAGGTTGGATGCCGAGGATTTGCAGGGCGGTCCCTCTGCAAAGTCCTCACCATGCTGGGCCTCACTGGTGAGGCAAAGAGGAAGGCCATCCTTTCTGCAACTGAAGCCGCAGAAAGAGCCACTAGATGGCTTTGGATCAAGAGGGCTGATCCGTGGACGAATGCTGCTGGGATACAGGCCGGAGTCTGATCACCTCCGGTCGGGTCGCCTGGGCGAGGGTGTCTGATGTTGAAAGACCCGAAACACCCAGTGACCCCAGGTTACATCACTGATGATGTGTCCCAGCGCATCAGTAAGATGTATCTTTCACCTAATAATATTTACTGGTAGCTCAACAGTTCCAAAGTTATACAATATGTGTAATTTTCCGAAAAATTCTGATATAATCATATAATGTTAAATTTAACATAAAAAAACAGAATACTGCAGAAATCATGAAAATCAAACAGTTACTAGCAGTTACTTCAAAAGTCAACAAATGATTTTTGAACACAAACAGATTAACACAGACAGTGACCAAAATGTCACAATGTAAATTAGTTGTCCGCAATTTAGTTGTCAACAGCAGCTGCAGTGAGTGCAGTCAAGGTGGATTTGTTACTGTTTGGAAAGTCATGGCGGTGTTTCTCCACGACTTGCAACAAGAACTGTTTTTGTTCTTCTTGATTGGTCAGGACTCCATTGAACGCCTGAATCAAGGCCACCCCTCTCTCAGCTGCATTGTTGACGACTTTCAGACTTCTCACTTTCTGTTGGCCAACAATGTAATCATTGTCACTGCTCCATGTATCTGGACTGTTCATGAGGAATTTCTGTGGTATGTTAAAGGCTGTGAAAAGCTGCTTGGTGTGTTGTGATACAAAGTCAAACAACTGCTTCTGAGGTACTGTGGGGTTGAAGGCAATGCGTCGAGGATGATATGTTGTTTTCTTGTCAAGGGCTTTCACCATGGCTGACTTCACCTCAGCTGACACTGCAGAGTCAAAGAATGCTAAACCGACCAGGATTTCACTTAAGTACCACAAGTGTCCAGAGAATGATTTTATTGCAGCTTTAGCAACAGCTTCATGTTGTTTCTTGTAGCTCTCCAGCTCACACAGCAGCTGCAAATCATTCTGCGGAGCAGATGATGCACATGCGCATGTGAACCAGGCTTTTAGGTAGACCTTTATCACAAACGTGTTGAATAAGAGTGTTAATCAGGACTTGTATTTAATGAGAGCAAGTGCAAGTGTCAAAGAATAACAAGAAAAAGGAACCCTATCGAGTTTAACTATACTATCAATGGCAAAGAACTGGAAGTCACTGACACCGAAAAAGATCTAGGAGTCTCCATTAAGAGTGATCTAACCTGGTCGAAACACGTATTCGACTGCTGTTCTAAGGCTAACAAGCTCCTAGGGTTTCTGCGTAGGAGTGCTACAGAGGTTCAGAGCATGCGCACACGCCGCACACTCTACCTTTCAATTGTGCGCTCTTCAATGGGGTATGCCACACAGATCTGGGCACCACAGGCTATTGAACTGATGAGGAAGGTGGAACGAGTTCAAAGAAGGGCAACAAAATTCATCTTATGTCTGCCATTTAGATGCTCGGAGTCCTACAGAGACCGCCTAACTCTGACGTCACTTCTACCTCTATGTTACTGGCATGAATATCTGGACTTAGTTTTCTTTTTCAAAGTACTTAATGGACTTGTAGATATAAATCCGGACATTCTCCCTAAGCCTATTGTACCTACTCGTGTAACCAGATCTACAGGTAATCCTAATGTACTTATTTTCAGGCCTAGTAAATGTAAAACTGTAACCTTTCAAAGATCGTACATAAGTAGAATTACTAGAATTTGGAACACTCTCCCGGACTATCTTAGATTAAGCACAATTACTCTAGCTGATTTTAAAGTTAATCTTAAACTCTACTATGAACAGGCCTTAGATTTCTTTGATTCCGAAAACCCAAGGACATGGCGATCCATTTGCCCAGTATGCAACAATGCCCGAGGTCTAGCTGGACCAATAATTTGTTGTTTCTAATTTTGTGTAATGTTTACGTTTTTTAAAATTGTTTACTGTCTTTTTCATGTTAGGGGCCACAGTAATTGGCATTTGCTGTTGTGGCTGTCCTGCCTATTATATCTTTGTTATTTATTATTTTGTTTATACATTTTTTTGTATATTTTTCTGTGTATTATGTACTTGGTAAAGTCAAATAAATAAAAATTAATTAATTAATTAATTAATAAATACACATATGCAACAGCTACTGAATAGGTACTTTATGAAAACATTTCAGCCCATTGAGCTACCAAAAAATATGCATATATTTGTATGAAACTTGGAGTAATTACTATGCTTCATAAAAGGAACAAAATGAGAGGGTGGGACCTGGAAAACATTGAAAAATATTTTTGGCCATTATACTCAGTGGCACCCATATATATATATATATATATATATATATATATATATATATATATATATATATATATATATATATATATACGCATACACACACGACCATGCCCACTTCTGCAGCCACATCCTTACTCACATCCATTACTTTGACTTTGTCTTTCTTGCACCTATATCTCTTCATCCTCTGACCCATCTGGAGGCAGCACTTCTGGTTTAGGGTCCATCATGTCCTTGTAAGGCTCAGCAACACAGGCTCAGATGTATTTGTTGCCTAGCTAGCAGAAATCTAGGTGAGGTAAGTATGAATGGACGACCACCTGGATCATTTCTTTGGGTACAAAAAGGTGATAGCATGGTGTTCCATCAGGCCCGATCTGGCATGTGCAACTGGAAAAAAGAGGAGTTCACTGAGCTGTAGGAAACCAATACAACAAAAGATATTAGGCCCATTTCATTAAATTTAGTCTAGTCTGTCATGTGCAGCCAGTGAAGACACTCAGCATGATAATCCATGCTTGTCAATTTAAAAATAAAAGGGCATGAAAAAGAAAGGCCTATCTGTGTCTGTACACATTAATTACATGTCAGTTCTTTGTCAAAGACTTGGAATTGAATATGACTGAAACTTCTTGTCATGGTTTATGGTTGCTTTTTTTTTATAAATGCGCCTTCAGTGCTATGCATTGTCCACCCAATGCATAGAAACGTAATGATGTAATGTTTGGCTTCTGTAAGACTTCGAAACGTATACTCACACTCATTAATTTTATAGTGATTCCCATTGTGTTTATGATGCCCCTCGCAATAACAACTTCCACAACACACTACAGAAAGATCATAGTAACTGCCTACAAGATATAAATACGTGTCTCACCTACATGCTGAAGCTTTCTCCCGCTGGCATCGGCAGTATATCCACTACAAGCAGCACTTTCTATGACGAAAGTCGAAATCGGTCCTTTGCTGGTCAAAGTCATCCTCAAGTTCATCTTCATTGTTATTGATGTCAGTTATAATATCCTCTTCCCAGGGTTGTGCGAAGAAATCTGCAACTAACTCGCTCACCTTTTAACTATCGTTGCAATTTAAGCTTAAGAACTTTGTGATTTCTCCTGCCATAGTTCATACAGGAACTATGCAATATATGTGATCTATAAAAAGGCTCCTGATTGGCTGCTCTTCGCATGCACAGTCCACAAAGCACAGCCAATCAGACGCCTTCTTATAGATCATGCAGAGCAACTAGGAGATTAAATCCCATCATACAAATTTTCTTTACACATAGGCAAGTTTGTTTTATACTGTTTTATTGGCTGGTCATTGAAATGTCAAAATGAATACTGAATCTAGTGAGTGGGAGATCTCCACTGTGTTTTGATATCAGACATGAAGGGCTAATCCTCAGAAGTATGTGACTGGTGATAGAAAATCTGAAGGGCATTTTTCACTCTTTTTGTACGAATTTCAACCAGGATTTGAATACCTCATCTCAATAAAATCATGTTTTAAAAGTTAAAAAGTATGAATTTCTGCAAAAAAAATTTCAAAACATTAAAGTGTAAATGTTATACTCTGCGATGATGCCAAAATCTAAAATTAGACTATTTTAGCCCACACAATGCATTTCCCCATTTATCTCAAAATCGTGACTTCCAACTGGTTTTGTCTCTTTCTCTCACACACACACACACACCTTTCCATATGTACGGTACATATACAGTGCTCTCCATGATTATTGGCACCCCTTGTAAAGATTAGTAAAAAGGGTTAGGGAAAACAATCCACCTTTTGGTGAGGTAGCTTCATCCGACACTGAAAGCATGAGAAAAATCCAGCCTTTCATGGAAATAAATTTATTCAGAGAAAAAGAAATCCCTTATCAAGAAATTTTCTTCAACAAAAACACATGTGCCACTATTACTGGCACCCCTGCATTTAATACTTTGTATAATCTTCCTTTGCCAGTAAAACAGCACTGAGTCTCTCCTATAACATTTTATAAGGTTGGAGATACAGAGCAGGGTGTCTGAGACCATTCCTCTTTACAGAACCTCTCCAGAACATCCAAGGTCCTCGGCCCTCTCTTGTTCTCTCTCCTCTTCAGCTCAGCCCACAGGTTTTCAATGGGGTTCAGGTCAGGGGACTGAGATGGCCAGGGCAGAAGCTTGATTCTGTGGTCAACTAACCATCTTTGTGCTGATTTGGACATGTGCTTCAGATCATTGCCCTGCTGGAAGATTCAATGATGACCCAAGTTTTAGTTTCCTGGCAGAGGCAGCAAGATTTTGATTTAAATTGTCCTGGTATTTCAAAGAGTCCATGATGCCATGTACCCTAACAAGGTTTCCAGGGCCTTTGATGGAAAAACAGCCCCAAAACATCACAGAACCTCCACCATATTTTACAGTTGGGATCGGGTTCTTTTCATTATAGCATCCTTCTTTTTACACAAAACCCACCTTGAGTGTTTATTGCCAAAAAGCTTCATTTTTGTTACATCAGATCATAGAACACAGTTCCAATCAAAGTTGTAGTAGCATTTCACAAACTTCAGGTACTTACGTTTGTGGTTAACTGACACAAAAAGCTTCTTTTTTTTTTTCCTCAAATGCCTTCCAAATAATCTGTTCTTATGGAGGTGGCATCTGATAGTGGGTTTGGAGACTTCGAAACCCCAAGATTTTACTTTTTCTTGTAATTCACCAACAGTGATTCTCAGGGCCGCTGACAGCTTTGGCTGGGCCCGGGACAAAATGCTCTGAATGGGCCCCCCCCGGCCAACCCCCACACACACCCACCTCTCTTATCCCCAGTGTTGGGCACGTTACTTTCAAAAAGTAATTAGTTATAGTTACTAGTTACTTTTCCCAAAAAGTAACTGAGTTAGTAACGGAGTTACTTTGTGATAAAAGTAACTAATTACCAGGGAAATTAATTATTCCGTTATATTTTGTTCCCCCTCAAAAAAAAAATCAAATTCAATTAATCATAATAAAAGTGAATGTTAAATGTGTTTAATGACTGAAATGGACACTTAACAGAACCAATTAGTAATGTTATCTACACTATATTAATATTTTTGTGGGACAATGTGAGATAAGACATCTATCAAATTTAATATATTTTTGTAGTTATTAAAATTATGTTACTAATTACTCGCCACTGACGAGGACAAACGCTTTGTTCCTCGACATAATGTGCATTGCACGTAGACATTTTTGCCTTTTATTTCACATAATGAAAAGTAATGGCTGTATTTCCAATGTGAAAGCGCAGTGCTGGGCTGACCGCTCGCCATCGCTGTCTCTTCTCATTGAAAGAGTGCGCAGTAGTGCAGTAGGCGTGGCCTACCTACGTATGCTGTCCAAATCTACTCTGATTGGCTTACTGTGCCGTTGTCTCGTGTCTCCCCGCCCTACACTAAAGCAGACTAAAGAAAGGCTGAACGAGCAGCGTGCCAGATGAGAACAGCTTTAATAAAGTAACGCATAGTATTTTATTGTAAGTAATGGAAACGGCGTTATAACGATGTAAAAAGTAATTAGTTAGATTACTCGTTACTAAAAAAAGTAACGCCGTTATTCCCATCACTGCTTATCCCAGTCTCTACTCACTCCAACCCTTAAATGACAGGTATTCAAAAACCATTCAACCGGTCAACAACCATTTCATTTTAGCATTTCAACATTTTTAACATTTTAACATTTCCTTAGTCTGCAACTATTCAGGTGCGAAATGCAATGCGCCGGACTTTTGTTGTGCGTGCGTGCGTACTGTCCAGTGTGAAAAGCAGAGAAGAACACACCGCTCGAGAAACGGCGGGATATGATTGCGGGCTAATGTGAATATTCTTAGCTTCAATCAGATATATGAAACACAATGTTATTAAGCCGTTGTGGTTATGAAATGATTCAATGCCCTGTGCGTTTGATATGGTGTTCAGTAGGGGTGGGTATTGGCAAAGAAGTCACGATTCAATTCGAATCACGATTCACATGCTACGATGCGATACTATCACGATGCATCACGATTCTTGAATTATTGCGATGCATTGCGATATATTCAACATACTTCAGTGAAAATGTAAAAAAAAAAAAAAAGGAGCATAATTACCAGTGGCTGTGTACGATCTGGATAGTGTCTCCAATTGATGCATAACTCAGAGCAACTCAGTTCATAACTGAATTTATTGAAACGACTTTGGAGGTAGTTGCCATTAAAATGAATATTACTGTTTCCATACTTAACAAGTGGACACACTAATGACAAAAATTGCATAGGATTTATAAAACTAAAAATAATAAAAGAAAACTAATAGCAGCAGTTTTCAATTTCTTTGCAGCACCTGCAGTATGGGAGGACAAGGCAATAATAAATATCAAAATATATATACTATATTACTCAGTGCATTAAATTATCATCATCATTATATTATTTGTTACATTACTTTACATTATATTTAAATGCCTTATGCATTTATAGTTTGTGGAGCATCCTCAAATTAGGAAACAATACACTCACTAAGCATATTTCTTTTAGCATGTTGTAGTACCGCAGCAGTTATGTCAGACTCGGTGAGTGTGCAGATGTCCTTCTCAGATTTACGTATTTCTGCAGACAGGAGTGCAGCGTGGATGGCAGGCTGTTGCTCTAAAAAGCGCTCAAGCATGTCGTGCGCGCTGTTCCAGCGAGATTTGTAAACAGAGTTGCAGTCGCATATGATGTCTATGCAGAATGTCTAGGTCGCAGTAGCCCGCCGCTGGAAATGCCACTGGCATGAAGGCAGCGGGCGTCAAAAACTCCACGGCGACATCTACAGGACTGGAAGTTGTATTCTACTTGTTTTTAGCTGATGTTCGCCAACCATTCATACAATTTTATTTATTGATTTTTTAAAATTAATAATCGATATTTGGCGTCAAGAATCGATGCAGTATATCGTGAAAGTTAGTATCGCGATGCATTGTCATGACGATTATTTTGCACACCCCTAGTGTTCAGTGTGACTTGCTCTCCCCTCGTTTGTAACATGAATTGCATGCCGCGCGTGCCTTGGTTGGGGTTACTTTACGAGACTGGAAAAAGTTGGCTGTGTCTTACCTGGCTCAGCTGCCCCACTGCCTTTGCTAGTACCTGCTGCATCATCCGAATCTTTTTTAAAATATTTATGCAGTGAGCCCCTGAGTCTCTTGGTTTCTTCCTCTCTTTTTCTCTTTTCTTTTCTTTGCTCCTGACTTGTGCATGTTGGCAAATGGCACGCACGCTGATTGTCGAAGCGCTATGATCGAACGATGTCGTTTTTTTCCCCCCAATCAAAGAGTCAGACCAAACCATTTTTGCATTAGGGGTGGTAGGGGGTTCTTGACGCCTTTTTCAAAGACAATAAAGGCAAAAGATCTAGAAATCATGTATTGAATGCAAATATAGCACATTTCTCCCCCAAATCAACACATTTTGAAATGAAATAAAATAACCGCAACTTCATGAGAGCCCAGTTCTGGGCCCCCCTCCCCCATTCCTGGGCCCGGGACAACATACCCGTTTGTCCCCCCCTGTCGGCGGGCCTGGTGATCCTTGGGGATTTTTTTTTCTTTTTCTTTTCTTCCCTTTGTCCTCACTGAACATGGAGGAAAATAAACTTGAGTCCTCTTCCAGACAAGTTTGTAACAGTTCCAGTTGGTGTTCCCTTTTTTTATTATTATTGCCCTAACAGTAGAAATGGACATTTTTGTGCAAGTAGCTTATATATATATATATATATATATATATATATATATATATATACCATTCCTTGACTTATGAAGGTCAACACACTTCTCCCTCATTTGGTTTGTGTGTTTTCTTATCTTTCCCATGTTGATGGATGACGAAAGGGAATTTGGCCTCTGTGTCACATCATATATGCACCCCAGTTAATCAGGAAGTCATGGACTACAGCTGGAAAGTTCCTACACACTCCAATCAACTCAAAAAAAGGACAATTTAAATGGAAAACATGTTTCAGTCACATTGTGTTCACTATACTGTCCAGGAGTCCCAATAATAATGGGACATGTGTTTTTGTTAAAAATAATTATTTCTTGATGAGGGATTTGCTTTACTTTGAATACATTTATTTCAGTTAACAGCTAGATTTCTCTCATTTTGGTGGATTTTCTTTTTCTAACCCTTGTTACTAATCTTTATAAGGAGTGCCAATAATCATAGGAGAACACACACACTGATATATATCATATTATGTGATTTTTTTTTTTTTGTGTGTGTGTGTGTGTGTGTGTGTCAACAAACACATACACACTTTTATGGACAACAGAAAGAGTGGCTTGAGATAAAGCCTGAAGTTGAAGCATAAAGAGAAAATCTCTGGCTCCCCCTAGCCACAGCATTCAGCTATGCTACTGAGATACAGCTGAAAATAAAACAGATAGATTTCCTCCCTCAGGAACAGGAGCCAAAACACTAAAACACTATTAAATCATAGTTAATATCCAAAGGCTGATGCATTATATGTTAAAGTACCGTCACCAGGGAGAAAGTAGTTCAGTGACCAAATTAAATCTAATCTGCTATTCAGGAGCCATAGAGCCATGAGTGTTTATGACTTGAGAATGCTCTACTCATTCATTCAGTGTGCACCTCAAACCCATCAAGTGATATAATAAATCAAATAAGCCCATCTCAGATCACTAGATACGTGCACATGTTTGTTTGTATTGTGTGTGCCAGGGAACAAACCTGAACTAGAAGCCCTCTTTCTCTTTTGCTCTTACGCCTATGCCTGCTGCTCCAGGGCAAGACCACGTTGAGCTAGCAGTTCAGCACTAAGCCACCATATGGCTCTAACAGCAGCTCAGTGCTCCAGATAGAGCGCAGCATCATGCATGGGTGATCAGCGAGGCCACTAATGTTGTAATTAGACAGACAGGGCCAGGTCAGCTGACCTGCTGAGTTCAGCCTCCCAGTGATCCTGCAGCCTCATTAGTCATACCCCAAACAATGGAGGCCTCACATCATAACACAATGTGTGCATAAGCATGTAAGGCTCATTTGCATACCCTCAGTATATTCTCAACAAATTAGTAATACTGGAAGGTCATCTCCAATAGCGAGGGGAAGTGATAGCCAAACCTTTATTAAATGTTTATCGCTTTATTTCTCCTCATTAATTTTTAATTTCTGCTCAGATAATAAATTACAATATGTGTTACGCAGTGGCGAAAACAAAGCCAGTACTAATCGGGCCTGACTTTCCCAAAAGCATCGCAGCACAAAGATCATCGTTAAATGGTAGAGTGAGCAGCCCAATGAATGCTCTCTCTCCTAGTTAAGATGCTCTTAACGTTAAGAGGCTTTTTTTTTCCTCTCCGTGCTTCCACGGAAGGCGGCCGCATTTTCTGCTCTCCCTCTCCCTCCTTTTTTTCCCTGCTTGTGCTTCTGTGTCTTGTCTCGTCTGCTGTACTTTTTGGAGAGACTCTTCCTGTATTACTTTCTAAACTAAAAAAAAAAAGCATGGAATTGATAAACTGGTCTCCTAACGAAACTGACACAGTTTTCTCGACGAGAAGTTTGGGTTCGGGGGAACCCGTCTGTCCTGCCAGAACGTTTGCGGCTGGTTACACGATGGACACGTGGGAGCGGTGGCGGGTCGTGTGCCTGGCAATTCTTTCTGTGGAGGACATTGAAGATATCTACCTATTCAGAACCATGATTACAGGACTTTTGCTGATTGGACTAGGCATTGCCCTGGTATATCGAGGAAATCAGACAACGGTGACAGCTGTTCAAAGTCCCACAAAGCTGCCCGATATGATTGGAGTGGTGGGCAAAGCTGTTGGCACTCAGACTGTGGACATTCAGAACTTTAACCACAAAATGGTTGTTATCTCGGAGCAGCTTTCAGCTTTGCAAGGAATACGTTTTTCGGAGATCAATTTGAATAGAATGGACGGAATGGACAGATATGGACGAGCGGTGTGGATGTGCAAAGACTGCGTCTGGAAAGACCAAACAATTCATATCTTATCGACATTCGGCGCCCTGAGACAGCACCGGCCTTGGTTCAGGCCATTGCTGAGGCAACATTTCCCCCTGAAGGTCACTGCCGGGAGACACTCTCGCATTCCTTCTCTAACTCTCCGCGGTCGCCATTTTTACCCCCAGTGTGACAAGTGGGTGCGTGACCAGCGCCTTCATGACTGCAGGAGCGGATGGCTGCTTGCTTGCGCTGGATTCCCCCCCTCAAGTCCCGTGTTTAAAGTGTACTTGTGTTGTTGTGTGCTTATGTGCAAAGGTTTTTAAATGTTCCCACACTGTACTCCTGACAGGAGCATGGTGGGGGGTGTTCTTTTTTCCTTATCTCTCATGTTGTGTTTCCTTTTTATCTTTATCCCTGTCTTCCTGTCCTGTCTACCCTATGTCAATTGTATGTTGTATATGTACGGACAGGTTGACGGCTAATTTCACTGGTACATGTGACTAGTGACAATAAAGGGCATCATCATCATCAAATCCACCCCAGACTGAAACTCCGTATCAATGGTTTATATAGTCTCAACCTATTAGGACACATGGTGATATGGTGACAAAGTCAACCACTAACACGGATCACAATGATCAGTCTAATGCGTGGCATGGATTTTGTGTCTGATGTAAATTTTTAATATGCATTTAAATGCCATATACTGTATTTGGGATGTTTTGGTCATGTGTAATACCTGAACACATTTTACATAAAAAAGAAACACAAATGACCCATTTAACATATTTTAAAGTGCACGATCATTCAATAGAGTGGTCTTTTGAATAAAAGAACCTGATACAACCTTGATAACTTAATGAGTAGAGAACAAGAGGCAAAAGCTCCAATTCAATAATTTTCTTTGCAAGACAGACAGACAAGTTAACAAAGACCACGAAATGAAAAGCTTCAATTACCAAGTTATTTTTATTTCAACCGATTCGAAGTAAAAGCAGAAAATTTGGATCCTCCTTTGGTGACATTCTCATTATAAATGAGTAGCTATGTAAGAAAATGATTTACGGCATGGTGATGGAGTGGTTAGCATTTTTGCCTTACAGCAAGAAGGTCCTGGGTTCGAGCCCAGCAGCTGGCTGGGGCCTTTCTATGTGGAGTTTGCATGTTCTCCCCGTGTCTGCATGGGTTTCCTCTGGGTGCTCTGGTTTTCCCCCACAGTCCAAAGATGTGCAGTTAGGTTAACATGGGACGGCCTTAGGCTGAAGTGCCCAAGAGTGGCGGCGTGGACGTACGCAGCAGCTTTGCTCTCCTATGATGAACTAAATTTCGTTGTGCATTTGTGCAGTGACAAAGCCATTCTATTCTGTTCTACTTTTTCGTTATAAGCAAAAGGACAGAAAACCCTGCTTAGTTTTCCTCAACCAAAAGAATGGAAATATCCAGAACTTGACTGACCATACAGATAGTATTTCATACATTTTCAGTCACTGAATCATATTCTAAATGTAATCTACTCTTGGCCCATCCCTAGTTAATGCTCCCAGTCAGGCCAAAAAAAAAAAAACCGCTCCGGAATAAACTCAGATCATAGCAAGCACACAATTCTTCATTCTAAGGGTGCAGTCCTGTAACGTTTAGTACTATTAATCTTAGTACTGTGAAAAAAGCTTCTAGGTTGTAGATTCTAAAACAAGATTTTAAGCCACCAGTCCACAGCAAATATGACAGATAACATATACCAACCTTGAAGACACCAATGAAGGCATGTTTATTAATAATGAACAAAATGAGACCACAGTGAATCAGGGATGGTATTTGACATAATGAGCTAAATGGAAAAGGAAAGAGAAAAAAACAAATCCAGAAATGCACAAGGAATGTTCAGTACGTTCTTCTGATAAATTGAAATATTTACTCATTTATCCAAAGTCATGACTAATTCACTTCTAACTTCCTTTGTGCAAGATGTGCTGGTTAAGTTACTTCAAAAAACAGTACATAATTGTGTGTCGACCTTGCATTTAGCTTATATGAAAAATTCCTCAACTGTATCTTTCAAATGATTGACAGATGCTTGTCATGCTTGCTATATTTACTAGTGATTACAAAAGGGACAAACACAGTGGGAGAAAAAGAGTTATACTGTATATTTGAATAAATATTTCATGCTTGATTATATTAAGCTTCATGGTCAATATTCGTTATTCAAGCATACACCCACAGACAGATTGCACGCAATGTAATTGTGTAAAAGGTAATGTAATTTTTATGATATAGCCAAAGTAGGTGGACACCCGACCATCACACCAATATTTGGGCCCTCCCAAAGCTGTTGCAAAGTTGACACACACACACACACACAGTTATACAGGATGTCTTTGTATGCTGTAGCTTTAAGGCTTCCCATCAGTGTAATTAAGGAGCCAGGTCCGTTCCAGCATGACAGTGCTTCTGTGCATAAAAAACAGCTCCAGAAATAAAAGACATGGATTACTAAGGTTAGAGTGGAAGAAGTTGAAAGTCCAGCACAGAGCCCTGACCACAACCCTACTGAACATGTCTGGGATGAACTGAAACACTGACTGACTGCATGCTAGGCCTCCTCGCCCAACATCAGTGCCTGACCTCATTCATGCTCTTGTGGATAAATGGTCAAATCCCCACAGGCATATTCTAAAAACTAGTAGAAAGCCTTTCTAAAATGTTCGAGGCTGTTAAAACAGCAAACAGGGACCAACTTCGGAATGGGATGTTCAACAAGACATGTATAGTCAGGTGTCCACATAGTTTTAGCCATATAGTGCATACTGTTCAAGCTGGCATCATCAGTAGGAACAATGATGCTCATAAAAATACTTTATACAGTGGTAATGAGGAACATGTAGTGCTTTAAAAATATTACATAAAGAATACACTACTTATGATAAACTACTCCATCCATTCAAATATCAGAGAACATTTCACTTTCAATAAGCAGTGGCTCCCGACCATAGATTTGGTGGGGCATGAAGGCATTAATAACATAACCTCAAACAAAATTGGATCAAGAGGTTGACACACATGACTCATGCTATATCCTACTATCTAGTGAATTTTTAGTGTAACCCTGTAATATGCAGTTGACAGCATACTATCATCCAGTCCAGCAGCTCATTTTGAACATTTGGTCAGCTGTGTTCAATACCACTCGAGAATCCTCCCTTCTCTCTCTCCAAATCTTTGCAATATATCTTACACCAGAAATGGGTCTGTGGATCATAGACACACTGCCTGAACTAATAGTTTGCCTTTGTTCGCAGAAATTAATCAGATTATTTCATTCAGATTATTTGATATAAACCAGATCTTGGCGGCTGCAGATCATTTTTAAATTATCCCCCTGGCAACCCTGTCATTATCAGTCCTGGGGAGGCCATGTCTTAAGGGATAGAGAAGCAGTTTTGGGATCAAAAGGTCACCAGTTTGATTCCCTAAACCAGCAGGAATGGCTGAAGTGCCCTTGAGCAAGGCACCTAACCCCCAACTGCTCCCCAGGCTGTTCTGGGTATGTTGTACATTGCTCTGGATAAGAGTCTGCTAAATGCCTGTAATGCAATGTAAAGCTACTCCTCCTCCACTGAAAATTTTCATAAAGCGAGCAGGAGGCAGCATTATACGTGTCACAATGGACCGCCATTTCTGCTTGTTGCAGTTCTCATTCTTGACCACTAGGTGCTAAAAGGGGTGGCAAGTTTGTTGCCCCACAAATGCACATCACCACCTAAAAAGGTAGGCAAATCAGTGGAACATTGGTTTAGTCACTCAAAAGAGTAAATTAGTATTTCAGTGGAATTTATGGCGCCATGAATGATGAGTTTACAAAGATTACGATTTGTTGAACAGCTGATATGCAGGGTTAGTCAAAATTACGTTAACACTTAAATGATAGAAACCATTTATTCACAAAACATACAATCATATGTGCAAGATGATTTACAGGACGGTCTCAACCTGTTCGCCATCGTGTTCAACACACAAAAACCAGCGAGCAACAGTACCATTTAAAGCCCGGACACACATTTTGCAGGGAATAGATGATACCACAGTCCTTATTCTGTCCTTGAGGCCATTGAGATCACAAACTTTCCTGCTATGCACGCGCTCCTTCACCATACCCCATAACCAAAAATCACAGAGCGTCAACTCAGGGGAGCGTGGAGACCACGGCAATGGGTCCACCGTGACCTATCCCTCGACCTGGAAATGTGTGGTCGAGATAAGCACGAACAGTACAGCCAAAACATGGCGGTGCGCCATCCTGTTGGAAATACCCTGCCAATCGGATCTGTAGTGGAAGTTCATCAATGGTGTACTGCTGCACTATCTGTAAGTAGACGTTTGACGTCACTGCTGGGGTGTCAAAAAAGTAGGGCCCAATTACTACAGCAGCGGTCATGGCATACCACATTTTCAGGAGAAAAATAATCCATTAGTGTTAACATAATTTTGACTAACCCTGTATAGTATGGTTCTGCCCCACCTGCTCCTCTGGACAAGCCACCACTGCTTTCAATGTTAAACAACTGCAGCCAAATACTAGACAGCAAAGTAAGTGAACAGTCTACTCAAGTGTTGGCCTGGGTCTATTTACATTCACTGTCCACTTTTATAGGAACGCCTGTACACCTGCTCATTTGTACTGTCATCCAATCAGCCAATCATGTGGCAGCAGCACAATGCATTAAATCATGCAGATCCAGGTCAGGCGCTTCAGTTAATGTTCATGACTAACATCAAGAAGGGGAACAAGTGTGATCTCTGCGACTTTAACCATGGCTTGGCTGTTGGTGCAGGCTGGGTGGGCTGGTTTGAGTATTTCAGAAACTGCTGATCTCCTGGGACTTTCACACACAAGAGTCTCTAGGGTTTACACAGAATGGTGTGAAACAAAAACCATTGAGTGAGTGACATTGCAGAGAGAGCGCGTGAGCGCTGCCAGGGAGGATATTGTAACATATAATCAATCACTCTTTACAACCATGGTGAACAGAAAAACATCTCAGCATGCACAAAACATGCAGCCTTGAGGTGGATGGGCTACAAGAGCCCAAGACCGCATCAGGTTCCACTCCTGTCAGCCAAGAAAAAGAACGTGAGACCATCATGGGCACAGAATCCCCATAACTGGACAGCTGAAAACTGGAAAAAAAAAGACCAGGGTTTGTTTGTTTGTTTGTTTTTTAAAATAATGTTCAACTGTCCAGTTTGGGCAAGTCTGTCTAGCCTTAGATTCTTGTTCTTGGCTGACAGAGTGTTACCTGACATGGTCTTCACCTGTTACTACCCATCCCCCCTCAAGGTTTGATATGTCGTGTGTTCCGACATGCTTTTCTGCCTACCACAGTTGTACAGAGTGATTATTTGAGTTACTAGTCTTCCTGTCACCTCAAACCAGTCTGGTCATTCTGCTCTGATCCCTCTCATCAGCAAGGTGTTTCAGACTGTAGACCCTCCGTAAACAGGATGTTACCATTGTGTAAACTCTCAAGACTGTTGTCTGAAATTCCCAGGAGATCAGCAGTTTCTGAAATACTCAAACCAGCCCTACTGACACCAACAACCATGCCACGATTAAAGTCAGAGAGAACATACTTCTCCCCCCCCCCCCCAATTATGATTTCTGATGTGAACGTAAACTGAAGCTCTTGAGCTGTAATCCACATGACTTCATGCTTTGTGCTATGGCCATATGATTGGCTGATTGGATAATGGTACAAATAACCAGATGTACAGGTGTTCCTATTCCAGTGGACAGTGAGTGTACTGCATGTTAACAAGAAATCAATCGTTTTTATATTCAGTTTGCATTGCATTATTAGGCATTGTGAGAAACACTGTCAGTGTCATTTAATTAGGAGCGTGTATACCCGACACACACTGAAAGGGAAGTGGAGCTTATTTTAGCCACAGTGTCAAAGTCTCTTCCTTTGATGTTCAAAGCAAGGGGTACGCAAACAGTCTCACTGACCACTACTCATCATCTACTACATACTGGAAGTGGCAGACCAGCAAAAGGAGAAAAAGGACAACCAACTGCACCGATATTACACAAATACAGTGAGTAAGAACTCATTGATATTAATATTTACTGCTGAGAGCTACTTACTGTTCATTTAAAATCTGAGCAATCAAACTGTAGTAAACAATGCTCACAAAAAGTGGCAAGTCGGTTGAGAGGTAGAGACTTTGTAATAGTAGATATAAAGAAAAGGTTCCCCAAAATGGTAGATTTCTTGACTTGACAGCACCATATGGATGGCACAGTGAAAACTGTGGCATTTATTATGCGTATACAGTCATATGCAAAAACTGCATATTTTGTTGATTTGTGAAGTGAAAAGAACAGTTGAGTTCAAGCGTAAAAGCAGACAAGCGCCAACCTGGAAAAAACTGAACAGATACCAACAGCAGACTGATAGTGGTGCCATCTTTCTTTTCAGCACATTAGTTAGTTGGCTATTTTTTAAATTTATTTATTTATTTGCAAAACCAGACCTCTTGATTGTAAAAATCCCACTTTTATTTGTGGTTATGTTTCAGAAACTGACATCTGCCATGTCCCATTTTTTCACAGATGCTGACCGTTCCATTTCAGCAAATCACCGCTCTGAAACTAGTGACCTCATCCATCGTGTCTGTACCGAGGATTTGTTGATCTTTCTTGGTTTGCTCACTAAACTGCCATTTATTTCACCAAATCATGCATTAAAACATGGAACATTTCAATATCACCAATGAACAGGGGACTGTATCGGTAACTGGGTGTAAAATAAAACCAATTCGGCTTTCTCACAAGAAACATGTCACAACGGTGCAGGAAGTCTTTTTTTCCCCCAAAAAAAGCTCTTTTTAGCTTTGGTTTAATTAAAGTTTGATTTTCAGATCGTGAAACTGAATATTAATTCAGAGAATATAAATTTCCCACTGAATCACCAAAACGTCTCACCTCATTTCAAATCTAACATGCAAAGAGGAGTAACTGTGACACCAGTGAAAGATTTCTTCAGCATAGTCATAAAGAAGGCCCATACATTGAGCTATAGTCATGTATTCTTGAATAGGAATTGCTTTCAGCACATGCTACATACAGTACAGTATACTCGTGTTCACAGACTTCCATTCTCCTCATTATTATACCTGGATCTGTCTTTCCTTCGACAGTTTTTAAGGCAATATACAAAAGATGCAATTCGAGGTAGCAGTAAGTCTTCTTACAGTAGTCTTAAAACTGGAAGCCCCTGGTGGTGTTATAACAGGATATCAGGATCTTTTTTTTTTTTTTTAATCGTGTAAAAAGATGTACGGGGAAAAGAAAGGAAGGATCCTGTTTAGAGTCTGGACGATCCACATACATTGACCCAGTTGGTGGCTCCACACTGAAAAAGCATGTTTGATACAGGCTTAGTACAGAGGTAATTTGTTTCTCACAGCATATGCAAGTCTTATTACCAGGTATAACTGCAGATTAGACATTCTACGACATTGCGAATATAGTTATCACTGTTGCATCGTGGAAAAGAGCTGCTGTGAAATCAAAATGATTAGAATAGCAAAGGGTGATGACATCTCAAATAAAAAAAAAAAGTATCCACATCATTTTTAGGTCACTTACTTTTAACATGTTAACACATTCATATGCATCTGTTTACTTATTCCTTATAGAAAGATATGATTAAAAGGAGGACCCTACAGGCAAAAGGAGTACGGTACAGAGATTTATCAGCACCAAAAATAATGTTGGCCTTGAGGATACTCACTGTGCTGTCACTTTGGTTTGGGTTGAGTCTATTGTACATTTCCTCCACAACACTGCGTCTACGGTGACAAAACAGGAAATGGCAGGAGTTACAGTGGATGTTATATATGAGAGACAGCGAGAGAGAGAAAAAGAGAGGGGGGGGGGAGATATTACACAATGGCACGAAGATATGAAGTTCATCTTCGAGTGGTGAACATATTTCATGAATAAGCAAAGCCACCCGTGTAGTATTCTTTTCATTATATGGACACATCCACAAAAAATAATGCAAGTTAATCAAAAACATTTTAATTTTGAACCAGTTCACCATTTTGGCAACGTGCATCGATTCAGCAGGAAAACATTGGGAGTGACATCATGGGAGTGAAATATCAGGAATTACTATACATTCTATTCCCATCTAGCGGGATTCATTCATTTGGTTCGGTAGCATACAATATTGTTAGCATATCGCTTATCCTACGTGTATTAGGTCACTCTACCCAATGGAGAATTAGCATGTAATATTGTTACAATATTGCACACTGTCAAGACAACACGACGTCACACGTCGGAGACGTAAAACTTCCACGCTCGTGACGATTTTTAAACAAACATGGACACCAGATTTGCTTCATTAAAAACAAAAGATTTTGAGAGAATTTTGAAAGAGAAAGACATGTTGAACACCCAAAAGGCTAAGAAAACTTCATGAGAGATTCTTCACGCATATTTACAAGAGAAAAACAGGAGTTTTTAGAGTTGGACCATCTTTATTGTTAGAACTTTGACTTTGTACATGTACACTGGATTGACAGAACATTGAATTACATTGGATCAGAATCAGCATCCGATATTGGTAAGTAAACCCCCCTGTTCTTAACTTTTTGTAAAATCTATAATTGTTCCATCAAATGTGTATGTATAATAATAATAAAAAAAATATTGGCTGACTTTTTCGTAATATCTCGGATATATTCCATTCAGGTAGCATGAAAGAATCGAAGACGAGATTATCAGATCCGCAATGTATTTTGGATGAAAAATACGAGTTTTTCAACACGAGAAGATAAACTTCATATTTTCAAGCCAACATGTGATTTTCTTTTTATTACAGAGAGACAAACAAAAAGTACCCAAATTTAATCAAAACAATTCATCGATTTCCTCATGAGCGAAGATATTGAAAAATGTGTTACTCAATAGCCCGGATCTAGTTCGTATAAAAAATAGGCGTGCACTGCAAAAAAATGATATATTGTTAAGAGAAAATATCTTTACTATAGGTGAATTTATCCAATATTTCTGATTAGAAGATTATTAAAACGCAAATATAAGTTTATTTAGCTTACTCTTAGATGCTTTTGCTCATTTCAAGCTTTAAATTGTCTTATTCTATTGGCAAATAATTTTGCTTCTTTCTAGAATCAAACGCTTAAAATTAGCAAAATTATCTGCCAATAGAATAAGAAAATTTCAAGCTGGAAATGAAGAAAAGCATCTAAAAGTAAGCTACATAATCTTATATTTGAGTCCAAATAATCTTCTAATAAGAAATGTTAGATAAATTCACTCATTTTAAAGATATTTTCTCTTAACCGTATATAATTTTTTTTTGCAGAAAAACACGTCTATATACTGTAACTATATACCATGGTTTTTCTCCTTTAATTGTGAGATCTTTCATTTTGCTGAGCCAGCAGTAATGTGACATTGTCATTCTCATCGCGACATTTCATAAACTACGTCATGTGTAATCTCGCAGTGTCTCTTGACCTACATTTCAGCAGCCCATCCCTAATTATTATGGATAAGGAGGTTCAAAAAGGAGATTTTATACACACACACACACACACTGTATATAAAAAAAATTTCCCCCCTTACACATTGGGTACGAGCTTCCCAATCTCGTTAGCAAGCATACAGTCTGTGACAGTTACAAAGTGTATTCTGGGTAATTTTGGGAAGTCTGATGAGAATTCTCCGAGCTGGGCAGCCATTTGTTTATTATGCCAAACCATAAATCTAAATGACTCTCCATCTGGGCAGGGTTTAAAAATGCATCAGCTTGACATAAATAATTTAGTCAGGAAGGTAATGAGGAGAGGAGCTGAGGAGAATGGAAGGGGGAAAGAAATGATCTACAAGTATATTTTTGTCAGCTTCTTCTCAAAGAAACTTAAATGGAATCTAGTGCTGGTTGAACACTTTTTTTCTTACGTGTTGTGTGGAAAAAGCACTCACTTGCTAGCCAGCTCTCCCCCAGGTGGAAGGTTGGGGATGCTCTCCGTCGCTAACACACACATCACTTGGGCTAAGTCTGGAATGCTGTCCACGCCCTGCTTCTGAATGAGTTCTGAGGAATCACAAGGACTTTTGGGGTAAGTTATGTTAGTCCAGGGAAAGCATGTTATATGTCTACACAAAATCCAAATTTACAAAAGGATTCGTGTCTATATATCATAATGAAATAGTGTGAGACTGCACGAAAGCTGAGCTTAGTGAGTGAGTCATCGTTGCAGGCAGCCTGTCAAAGGTTGTCTTCTATGACTCATGCTACCCCCAACCTGTCCCTAACAGAGGTATAAATAAATGCTTTTCAAAAACACGTTTCCTTCCATACTTTATTTAACGGTGTTTTTGTAGAACACACACCCAACTTTAAAAATCAGTCCTGATACAATTAGAATCTGACACATATCAGGTAATATCACTAGATTTGAACCCTTTAAAAATTATAGCCTACTTTGAGGTGCTAATGCATGAAATAATATAAAACATCTGATTATTTAATAATAGCAAGATACGCTGATGGAAAAACACAAAACAAGGCATTTTATCTAAATAAGAAAGCTCACAATCTCAAGGGTTCAATAAGTAACTTTTATTTGAATCATCATTAACATCTAAGAATAACATCACAATTCGTCTCTACATAGCCAGTGTTTGGGTGCTAACATACAAAAATAGAAATCAAACAAATAAAGCATAGAGTGTTCATCCCTTAATGAATGCTTTCTATTGAATTTCCCTTCTATGAAACATTTTGGTAAAATAAATTCAAAAAATCAGTGCTATATGATAGTTACCCATTGAGTAATGCAGAAACACACACACACACACACACACACACAAAATGCAGATGCTAAGAAAGGACCCAAAGACTGTAACACTTGTCATCAGCCTTGGATAAAAACTGATAAAATTAAATACTGAGATGTCACTGGAAATAAATGTAGTGTGCAAAACTGTTCTCTGGAGATGGACTCAAGAAATGTCTGATCAACTCACAAAACCTTCAGTTTACAATTAAATAAAAGTTTCATGACACTGGTACACAACTTACAGATAATTACAATAAATACAGGGAGGAATTATAGCTTCGTTCATAAAATTCGTAGTGCTTTTTGGCTGAATAAACTGGAATGCCTGGGTGGTTTGGTTCAGAAGAGGTAAATAATGTTGTTAGAATAAATAATTCAAATAAATAAGTGTCTTCGGTTGCTCATCAGTTATAATCCTGAGAGACACGCACATGAAACATAGGGACGATCACTCTACTAACTAGGAAAATAAATGTCTCGATCACCTTAGAAAAGCTCCCCAAGTTGATATGTTTAAAGGTCTGTTTTTCAGATAATGTTACCTAACCAGTGCCTTACAGTTCAAAACCAATTCAACGAGTAGAGCCAGAAAACACTGGAGATCCAAGGTTAAAAAGTCTTAAAACCAGTTACACCAAACAAATCCAAGATGGTCTCCACTACAATAATCACTGTAACTGTTGGAAAATAACTCAAAGTTTAGAAAACCTGGAATACGTTGGGCCTCATTTATCAATCTCTATCAAAAGGGTATGAAAAAATCTCAAATACGATTTATCAAAGGCATATAAATCTCTGATTTGTGCAAAAATGGCCTCATCTGCTGATAAATTTGATAAATTTCACCTGAGCCTAAGTGGAACGGGGACGTACAGAATGCTCAATTACTCGATACACGAATCCATTTACTAGCTTTTATTTAAAAGCTTGGCTATGGATAGTTCTGCACAATGGCAAGAGCAAAGAAAAACTGCCTCAGGCTTTGGAAAGTCAGAAAAGGGTCACAGCAATACATAACATGCTACGTCTTTGTATTCCCCCCCAAAAAAAAGTCAGTGGATCCATACTGACCTTTTAATGGTGTGACCTGAGTTTAAAAAGTGGGTGCATTCTCAGAGCACAATCTCAATTTCACGCCACATTCAAGAGCCAAATAAATCAAAATCAACCACAGATCTACTGAAATAAAAGTTTTAGATGACTGGTTAGAACAACTGCATTATTCGTTGGCGATAGTTCAATAAACACATTAAATTTTCCTTACGTATTTGTATACCACGGATCAGGTCACTATGTAGTCCATTTATATCTCTGCATTACAAGTTAAAATGAGGATTTGTCGACAAAACCTCACACTGACACATTATTAATAATACCTCAACCTGTTGTGCGCTCTAATCATAGCATAATCTCGCACCCACATTTATAAATTATAAAATGTGAGACCATCTCATCATATCACTAGAAAGTCCTTTCCAGATGAAGTAAATCTCATCATACACTTGTGCTTTGGCATAAGATACAGATGAGTTGAGCAGTCATTTATCTCTTATGCCAAAGAAGAAACTGAAATCATAATCAAATCTGATTGTACACACACTCAACAAATATGAGTTTCTGACTGCACATTCAGTTATTATGAGACCCACTATCTGGAACATGTCAGGTAATGCTTGTCTCCTATTTAGCATACTTCCACAAAAGGAACAACTGCCCTCGAGTGGAAATCATGGGAGGTGAATATCACCACTCCTTTTAGTCAAGCTACTAGTACCTGTTTTTGTATTAAGTAGTACTTATTTTTGTGTTTGTGTGTGTATGAATATAAAATCCTGGATTTCTTGCTTAAGTGTTAGTGCACTATTTTGCTATATGCTACAAACTGATAAATTTTAATCTCACACACACACACAATTCCGCACAACACATGATCATTCAAGCCGGAAGAATGAATTTAAAAAAAAAAGCCTGATACGTAAATGTTAACCTCTACACACACATTCTTGTAAGATTTAAAAAAAAATAAAACTCAATCTGAATAAACTGAATAACATACATGCTTCAATTCTTTAAAAAGAAACCGCAAGAACGGAAAAATACAATAATAGGCACAAGCGACGTGAAACACTGAGAGATGGCGCACGTCTGTTCTTCGCTTCATTCACAATCCATTCAGTCCAATTAACTAACAGAGGAACGCACAATCATCATTTTTATTGTTGTTGCTGTTATTACTATTATTATTATTATTATTATTATTACTAGCAATAACAAGAACAATAATAATAAAGCTGTAGTTTTAGATCTACCTGCAAATTATATACTTTGTGCAGCTGCTACTAAATATAGCTCGGAAATATTACGCATACTCATACCAAGATTTCTTTGTCTGTTCTTCGAGAAACAAGGAAAACCTACTACATTTGGGTGGTTAAAGTCGTAATATGGTCATTTGAACTGCTGCATTAAATGGTTGCGCCACCTATATGGAAAAGCTTTCATTATGAATTTCTAGAGTTAAAAAGTTTTTTTGTTGTTATTGTTGCTGATGTACGTATAGTTAGGATAGCGAGACAAAACCGTGTTGACATAATGTTGGTATCAGTTGATTAATTAGTAAACAAACGAGCTATTCTAATCCAAGAGCACATTTCAGACTTTTATGCTCAGCTTTGGTCTAAGAAATTCTAAGAAAAACGAATACAGGAATCGTACGTCATTCAGAATGCTCTTTTGGACTAATTTAACACAACTCGGATCTGATCAAGAGCTTCGTATTTTTAGGGAAATGTCTTCTGCTTTGCATGCAGGAACGAATTTCAAATCATCATGCTACTGTACATGCCCGTGGACTATTCTGAAATAGCTTTACTCTTCAGCCAGCTAGTTAGTTCTGACAACTAGCGAGAAGGCAGCAGCATTCCTTGTTATAGGCAGAAACCGGAATCATGCAGAAAATGAGTATCAAGGCAACCAAAAGCAGTCACAGCTACAGATGCACAAAGTGTACCCCTGGACCTGGTGCATCATTCTGTGTCTGTACTAATTTAGTAATGCTACATCGAAAAATCTGACATTTTGTTTCGTTCGTTTAGCACATCACCTCAGATAAGCACAGATAAACATGGTGCCATGGTACTCACACACATGCTTACACAAGAGAATCTGAACATGACACTGTAAGGCCATCGGAGTACACGAACATGAACAGAACGCATCACTACACTAAGCGGTTTGTCTTTTCTTAAACAGATAGCTACCACAAAAAAAAACAAAAAAACGTGGTTCTGAATTTGGTTTGTTTTCTATATTAGACACTTCTAAGTATAGCAGCTTTCATAAGTAAGCATGGAGCTCGAAGACGAGTCATAGTGAACCCTAGAGCCAGCCAATCAACATCTCAATGCACTACACACAATCATTTGTTAGGATTACAGATTCAAACGATGGGAATGCCTTTGGCACAAAGTTAGCAAAGGTTTCTATGAGACTTTATTCTCATTATGTTTTTATCAATCCTGATAAATGAGCCTCATCAGTGTTGGGTTTCTGAAAGGTTTCCATCATGTGGAGATCCTCTTACAATGATCTTTGTTCTATGGCGCTTTTTGGGATACCATGTCATGTCATGTCATATTACATATAATAATACATCTGGGTCTTTAAAGACATCATCTGATTGGCATTAAGGGTGCGTATTTTGCTAAAATTGTTAAAACTCCTAGATGAGTTTTAAATGTTCACTGTTGTAATACAACTTATTTATTAGCCTTTTTAGATGCTCCACCTTCTACTTTGTTCTGCAAGTACTTATCCAGCTCTGCTTCTCTCTTCACAGCTTCTGGATTGATCTTGGGTGCACCTGGAAAACATACCAGTACCACGCTCATGTTGTCACGGCTACCCTGTTCATAAACACAGACAGAGAAGAGAAAGAAAAGGAAACAGTCATCCAATGCCAACTACACACACTGACTCACTGTTTACTAAGCGAAATAACATGCTCGTTTTAGAACATATCTATCTACCCTGAAACTATTGAGCAGCATAATCTGTTAGGCCATACCTTGTACAAACAGGTGTCCACTATTTCATTACACACCGCCTCCAGGTCCTCGGTCACCTCGAGCCGTGAACGAACATAGTCACATAGTTCCTCGTTGGTCATGACGTCCCAGATTCCATCACAGGCTAGTACCACAAACTCATCCTCTGCATCGTCCCTTTCGATCTCATACACCTCAGGCTCTGGAGACACCAGCTGCTCTGTGGGCCCTTTCCCATGCACACACTTGTAGTCAAAATCTCCAAGAGCACGAGAGACAGCCAGAGACCCGTTGACCCGCTGAATCATAACGGCGCCGCCTGCGTTCTGAATCCTCTCCTTTTCTAAAGGGTTGCTGGGCTTGTGATCTTGAGTGAAGAAGTGCACCCGGCCACCACGGCTCAGCAGAGCCCGTGAGTCACCGCAGTTGATGAAATAAAAATGGTTCGGCGAGATCATAATTCCCACAGCCGTCGAGCCACTCCGGTCAGCGCCGTGCTTGCGCTCTGACATAGCCCGCATGTGCTCGTCGATTTGCAGGAAGCCTGTACGAATGCCATTCTTCACACTCTCCACCGACGGCTCGGGACGAGAAGACGTTTCACTGCCTCCACCTGGGCCTCCGCCTCTGAAATCCGGGTTGCTGGTGATGTGCTCCAGCAGGTGTTCACAGCAGTACCGTGCCACCTGAGAGCCAGCGTGTCCATCATAAACAGCAAAAAACGCCCACGTGCTCAGGCCATGAGGAAGGCCAATGACAGCCGTGTGCGCGTCCTCCATCTCGACCCGCCATCCCTGCATGCTACTTAAACCATAGCGCACACCGTTTCCCTCCCCGTGTGCGTTAAACTTCTCCATCTTTGGCTTGTCCAAGAAAGCACCCATTTTTGTCTGTTTTAACCAAAAACACAAAGCGGTATTGCAAAACAGAAATACTCAGATGTACGTACAATAATGGAATGTAAAACATCCTAGTGTTAATATTAGTGTCAAATATAAAGACCAATGGCTCGGTCTTTATCTACAAGGCTATCCTTGAGATGATTCCATCTTATTTATCATCTCTTTTAATCCTTAAAGCCTACAGTCTTCGTTCTCTGGACTTTTTACATTTTACTGTTCCTAGGGTTAGAACAGAAATGGGGAACAAAGCTTTTAGGTTTTCTGCTCCAACGACATGGAATAATTTGCAGTCAGAGCTCAAACTCCATAATCTGGTATCTCTGAATGTATTTAAGTCCATGATAAATCCCACTGTTTCGAGGCTTCATGGGTGCAAATGTTTTATTTGAATGGAAATGTCTTATCTGATCTTGACATCTCATCTCGTTATCTCTAGCCGCTTTATCCTGTCCTACAGGGTCGCAGGCAAACTGGAGCCTATCCCAGCTGACTACGGGTGAAAGGCGGGGTACACCCTGGACAAGTCGCCAGGTCATCACAGGGCTGACACATAGACACAGACAACCATTCACACTCGCATTCACACCTACGGTCAATTTAGAGTCACCAGTTAACCTAACCTGCATGTCTTTGGACTGTGGGGGAAACCGGAGCACCCGGAGGAAACCCATGCGGACACGAGGAGAACATGCAAACTCTGCACAGAAAGGCCATCGCCGGCCACGGGGCTCGAACCCGGACCTTCTTGCTGCGAGGTGACAGCGCTAACCACTACACCACCGTGCCGCCCTGATCTTGACCTGATTTTGTAAATTCAATTGTTTATTTGTATTTTTATGTCTATGTCTAATGTGTTAAAACTGTTGGTTTTGGCTGCCATTATTGCCCAGGTCTCTCTTGTAAAAGAGATCAATGGGACAAACCTGGTTAAGTAAAAGGTTATAAACTCTCATCTCATTATCTCTAGCCGCTTTATCCTGTTCTACAGGGTCGCAGGCAAGCTGGAGCCTATCCCAGCTGACTACGGGCGAAAGGCGGGGTACACCCTGGACAAGTCGCCAGGTCATCACAGGGCTGACACATAGACACAGACAACCATTCACACTCACGGTCAATTTAGAGTCACCAGTTAACCTAACCTGCATGTCTTTGGACTGTGGGGGAAACTGGAGCACCCAGAGGAAACCCACGCTGACACGGGGAGAACATGCAAACTCCGCACAGAAAGGCCCTCGCCGGCCACGGGGCTCGAACCCGGACCTTCTTGCTGCGAGGTGACAGCGCTAACCACTACACCACCGTGCCGCCCTGATCTTGACCTGATTTTGTAAATTCAATTGTTTATTTGTATTTTTATGTCTATGTCTAATGTGTTAAAACTGTTGGTTTTGGCTGCCATTATTGCCCAGGTCTCTCTTGTAAAAGAGATCAATGGGACAAACCTGGTTAAGTAAAAGGTTATAAACTCTCATCTCATTATCTCTAGCCGCTTTATCCTGTTCTACAGGGTCGCAGGCAAGCTGGAGCCTATCCCAGCTGACTACGGGCGAAAGGCGGGGTACACCCTGGACAAGTCGCCAGGTCATCACAGGGCTGACACATAGACACAGACAACCATTCACACCTACGGTCAATTTAGAGTCACCAGTTAACCTAACCTGCATGTCTTTGGACTGTGGGGGAAACCGGAGCACCCGGAGGAAACCCACGCTGACACGGGGAGAACATGCAAACTCCACACAGAAAGGCCTTCGCCGGCCATGGGACTCGAACCCGGACCTTCTTGCTGTGAGGCGACAGTGCTAACCACTACACCACCGTGCCGCCCAGGTTATAAAATAAAATAAAATAAATATGCACTTCAGAAAAGCTTAAAAAATGGGTGGGGAGGAGGAATTTGTTTAAAAAATTTGCACAATATACACCTGTCAAACAGCCACGCCCACACCTGTATTACTGGTTAGAAGGAAAAAAACTTTTTTTTTTTTTTTTTTTACAGCAGGCGAGATACTAAAGCAAAGTACAGTACAGATGTTTGTGTCGTACATCGAAATAACTGTCCTAGAGGAGCTCCCACACCTGGCTAACTTGTATTCTGTTCCTAAATTAACGTTTATGTCTAACATGCTAACAGAACTGAATTTTAGCTAGCTAGCTAAAATAAGTCAGTCAGGTTAGCTAGCTAGCTAACCTGACTGACTTATTTTAAACCCGTTAAGAGAGTTGCATAGCTATTAATATTACTTACCAATCTCTTTAAAGGTCTTTGTTGAACGTTGAAAAGCCGAACTGCAAAAATTGCAGCTATTACCTTTATCAGCACCACAATGACTAGCTGTCAGACTAACTAGCAACTTCACTAATGTCACTAGTAGCTGCTAGCTCCAAAAGTAAACGGTAAGACAGGTATTAGCTAATCAGCTGGCTAGCGCGTTAGCGGACTTACTCACTAGCTGCCGAGATTGGAGAGGTGGAAGAGTGGAACTGGGAGGAGAGAAACGTCCCTTTGTATCCCAAAAAGAGAGAAATACTGAAGAAGTGCATTACTGAAGCCGAATACAGCGGTCTACAGTAAGGTCCATTGAAGCACCTAGTCTTATTATTATTATTTCGCTGCGGTTTTGTCTTTCCTCTGGCACAGGGACGAATCCTGTCCTCTCACTCCCACCTCACATCAGCACATCTCCGCAGCGACGCTCAGATCCCCGGATGTAAAGTCGCCCAAGCCAGGAGGCTGTTTCTGCTTCCAGAGTGACGTCATTGTGGATGAACTTTAGACCCAAAGACCTTTCACACCTATTACGAATCAGAGCCAGGGGCGGATCGAGAAAAATATTTATGGGGTGGCAAAAGGGGGGGGGCAGGAATTTTTGAGGGGTGGCAACGTATTACAGACGTATATATACTGAATTTAATCATAGTTAGATGACACCCTTACGAAAATTAACCATGGTTTTACTATGAAAACTAACCATGGTTTTACCATGGTTTGTAGTTATTCATGGTTTTCATGGTTGTTTGGGTAACCATAAAAACCATGGTGCATTTTACCTCAATGTTCACTTAAATTTTTAGGTTCTAAGTAAATGTTAATGTATCTGGGCTGTTAATCGAGATCCTTCTCTACAGCATTGACTGTTGGACGAAAGCATGGTAATACTACAGTTAGTGCATCCTTTTAAAAACCATACTGTCCCTTTTTAAACTAATTTCGTAGTTACTACCCTTACGAAAATTAACCATGGTTTTACCATGGTTTATAGTTATTCATGGTTTTCATGGTTTTTTGGGTAACCATGAAAACCATGGTGCATTAGTAGGGGAGAGCGGGGTAAGATGAGCCAGGGGGTAAGATGAGCCACCCCCTGTTTCTAAGAAACAGTACACAAATGTGACCACGTGACCACATTCAAAGGGGCCATTTACTTACACTTGTGGAGAGGAGCACCACATGTCAAACTAGGTGAGGGAGATATTTATAAAAATGTGTTTTTGTGCTTTCTAAGTCAATTCCATGTTTGTCCACAGTGAAGATGATTTAGAGAAGACAAAAGTAGAATAATATTTAGACACATTAGGGTTAAGTTAGTGGCTTTCTAAGCTATGATATGAATGCTAATAAAAATAATTTTGATTAGCCTAATCCCCTTTATTAGCATTTTTCTACAAAATGGTGGCCACGGGGTAAGATGAGCCATTAGATGTGGGGCAAGTTGAGCCACTGGCTCAACTTACCTCATTGGTGGCTGAGCTTACCCAATATGGATGACACTTAAGTTTTCACATTTACTGGGTCATATATGACAACATATATATATATATATATATATATATATATATATATATATATATATATATATATATATATATATATATATATATATATATGACATCAGATGAGGAAGACCAGTTGTTAGATGTGGGGGATTATGTTGTGGCAAAATTCACAGGGAAGAAGAAAGTGCATTTCTTCATTGGCCAGATAATCAAATTGGATGTCTTCGAAATAGAGGCAAGATTTCTCAAAAGAAGCCGGTCATGCCATGGCTCTGCAAGAAAGCCAACCTTTGTCTTCAAAGAGAAAGATGAGGCTGTCCTGTCAAGACAGGATATTGTGAAAAAATTGCCCCACCCCTTTACTGTTGGGGGGACAGCACGGAGGGAGAGGCAAATGGTGTTCCCTTGCAATTTGAACGCTTGGAACATTGAATAATGATGAAATTATTATGGATGGAATGATTGCTGCATGTTTTAACCTACTGAAAGAAATAAGATTTTTTGGCACTGTTCTACTGTTTTAGTAATTTCTATAATATAGTACATCTCTCATTCCCTCTCTAACCATCCCTCTTTCTATCTATCTACGCATATCTCTCTCTCTATCCATCTATCTATCCCTCCCTATCCCATCTCGTTCTATCACCTCTCTCTTCATCTCCCCTTCTCTATGCAACGGCCCTATCCCCCACTTGATTGACTTGACTTGATTCACTGATTGCATTTCTAATAATAAAAGTTGTTTACTTTGTTAACCTAACATGTTTTGTGTTGGCTCAATTTACCCCACACAGTGGCTCATCTTACCCCGTGCATGGGGTAAGTTGAGCCACTTGACATTTTTTTTTCAAGAGGTAATATCACTCTAACCATAAGAGCTTATCAATTATTTTTTGCTCAGATAGTAACAGTACACTTTGAAATTTGGTATGGTGTGTAGACTGGAAGCAAAAATGGCTTTAACATGTAGTTATGATGAAAAATGTAAAAAGTGGCTCATCTTACCCCGCTCTCCCCTACACTCTTAAAACGAATGTGTTGGAAATCACATCTTTTGTGCAAGTTTAATTTCAACAAGAGTTGTGTTATATTTCAGAAATGTTTAACACCAAAAATTGCACAAATAACAAATAATGTGTTAAAATGAACAAAAGTTCTGTTGTCCCAATCTGGACTTAGAGATGTGTTAAAAAACAACGCAAGTTGTGTTATTTTCAACACGTGTTTTAAGAGTGTATGTACACACTACAAAAGGGCACGGGCTGCCATTTACAAACTCATACAGACAAACTTAATCTCATGCTTTTATTGTTCACGAAGAACACACGTTCTCAGATGAGGTCTATATACCGTTTCTGGACAGTTTTATACTGTATATGCAAAAGAACAGACACTTAAAAACAACAACAATAACAACACTGCTTCAAGTTCAGCATGATTTAAACCAGCGGTTCCCAAACTTTTTTGGGCCGCGCACCCCCCAGTTCCCCAGTTTCAAAAAACACACGCTTTCTTATAAAGGCAGCATCTTTAATCGTGCTAAAATGATAACAAACATCGTTTGCCACACCTGCAGGAAACCACAAAAGTGAAAAAAAAACAACAACAACGCCAAAGCTTTCTTACAAAGGCAGCACGTCGTGCTCGAATGAGAACATCGAATCACATTAACATATGCGCTCTCGTATTTGAATTAGATAGAATTTGATTGAAATGTAACAGTTTTAAAACGTTGCAACACGGTAAATGCGCAAATTCATTACAAAGGGAGATCACATCGAGGCATGTAGTCTACCAGCCAGATATGGGGGAAATATATGATTTTCATCCGTGTTTAAAACACTAGCAACACAACCCTGTCATTACAAGGTTATGAAAATGAATTAAGAATGAATTTAATTTGCAAAAAAGTTAACATATAATAACAGTAAAAATAGCAATGATAATTATGAACATATGCATTTTAAAGAGATACAACAATTAAGGAGCATCTCAGGAACAGATATAGAAGAGGATCCATCTGATTGTGAAGTGCAGCGCTGGCGGCTCAGCAGTGGCGGTTCTAGACCAAAATTACTAGGGGGGCCGAGGTGGGGCCAGTGTTTTTTCAGGGGGGCACATAAGGAAAAAACATGGCAATATTTAAGCGTTCAAAATGTTTTGTTTAGTTTATTTAAAACCAAAACAAAATACATTGAGCATAAATACAATGAGATAAACATTCTGTCTCAATAGCCTAAACATAAATTGTGCTCAATAAATCTTAAAACCATGTTTCTCTTTTTTGTAAAAAAAGATTTCTATTTTTGCATACAATGAACCTTTTATCTGTCCAATGACACTTTTTAAATTCACAGCATGAATGAATTTTCTTTTTCACAGCATGAGACTTGAATGTACAATCACTATCTTTATCTAAATCACACTGTCATCATCTCACTCTTTCTTTATGTACAGCAGGGGGGAAAAATAGAAAGAAAAAATAAATTCACATACAGTGGTCTCAGAATCACCCTATAGCATTCACAGCAGGCTGAAACACTACAGCAACAAGATTCTGCGATTGTGACTCCTTGAGAAACGGTCTACAAATGCATCAAGGTTCAAAGCCTTGGACCTTCTGGATTCAATGCTGAGCACACCAAGATTGCTTAGACGCTCCTCACTAATGGTGGATCGGAGGTACCGTAGGTCTTCACCAGTTTCAAAGTGGAGAAACTCCGCTCACAAGAGGCAGAGCTCACTGGGAGTGCCACAGCTATTTTGCATAGTCTAAAGAGCTCAAAAAATACTTCTTTATATGGCTCAGTGAAACGTGTCAACGCTACTGTATCTGATGGCTTTTCAATCAAAAAACTTCGGACGTGACAGCTGTTATCTCTCACGTCCGAAGTTTACAATTCGCGCTGCTGCTGGTCTTTCTGCTGCAGGTAACAGTGTGCGTGTAGCGCTTTAAGGAGTCCGTGTAGAACACTCCGTCATGTCAGTTCCGATCTTCGAGCCAGCGCACGTCAAAATTAATAAATCTTATTATCTGTTCAGCACAGGGGCCACAACAGGGGCCAGGAGCAATTTTACAGGGGCACTGGCCCCCTCTGGCCCCCGTTTAAAACCGCCTATGGCAGCGAGACAGACAGACAGACAGACAGACGGTGGGTGGGTCAGTAGGCTATATAGGTCCTATTTTCAGTAGCAGTATATATTTTTAGCAAGATCAATGCCATTTGGCCAAATACATACCAATATTAATGCGACGGATGGCAGGGTCTCTGTACATTTTTGACAAGCAAAAATAATGCTTTTTAAGACCATTTTAAGACCTTTGAGAATAAAAAATAAGACCACTATCGCGACACAAATATACAGTAAAAAAAGCGCAGTCGAGGATAAGTTCAAACTCAAAGCATATTTATTTTTTTTATAAATCAGTGCATCTTCAGTTTATAAAACAACATTAACTGCCCTCTCAATATTTTAATAGTAGGGCACTGCTGTACATATTAACTGTGAGGGAACAAATACAATTTTACTACTGATCAAACTGCCTCAGTGCATCGGATTTCTCCTTAATGTCAGCTTTCAGGCCAACCAACTCCTCCCTTTTTTCTTTAGCTCGACGTCTGAGTGTGTTGGATTTGGTTATTAGAGTCGCCATTTTTGTCCCACCAGAATTTTCTGCTTTGTCAGCCATCTGGTCCGCTTCATTTTGTAGACCTTCACACACCCCCTCCAATGCCACCCTCTTTCTTTTCAGCTCCTCAAGCTCATCGACCATCATCTTTCTTTTCTTCCTTTGCTCATCTTCTTCCTTTTTGTTTCTTTCCTCCTCCAAGTATGTTCGATATCTGGTTCTTGCTGTGGCACAGTAATGCCGCTTTTCCACTACAAACGCGGCTGAGCCGTGCCGTGCTGAGTCGAGCTGAGCGGGGCTGTTGGAGTTGCATTTCGACTACAACCGCGCTGAACCGTGCTGGCTGGAAGTGGGTGGACACATTGGGTGGAGTTAGCGAAAGTGGGTGGACGTCACGTGATGTCGTTAAGCAGCGCAAACAGTGACATCAGTGACAGTGGCGGAACAAGTCAGAGCCGGGCCGGGGCAAATGACCGGGCCCTTTATTAAAGCTTATCATAACATCATTTTAGGCTACAAAATGTCCGCAACTGCGGTGTTTACCAATTTCAACACTACCGGGTGCAACTATGTTATTTAGTACATCAAATCCTTCAAACGAACATGTAACTCAGAAACAAAAAACATTAGGATACTGTACATGCTGTAGCGTAGTTTGGGGGGGGGCATCGGCGCCAAAAACCCAGGGCCTCACCACTAGGGGGGGCCCCTGCCAATCACCGGACGTGCTGGTCAAACTTTATTTACACTATGTGCCTGCGCCGGTGGCGTCTACACATAACGTGGAGTATGGTTATATAATTATTCTATTTTCTGTGACGAGACAGCTTATATCAAGGTAAGACACACTAGGCCTACTGGCACTGACATAGGCTTATGGCTTGTTTATGCGTACCCTCCAGATTCTGAAGTTGCCCCTGCGCAGTGGTCCATGCTGCTCAGGATTCTAATGCTATGGTTACTCAAACAAAGAATTAATCTGCTAGCTGAGTTGTGGTGTGGTGATGGTACGGTTTTCTTAGCAGTTTTAAAATAAGTATGAGGCGGTTTAAATCCGGCGCACGTAAAAGGAGAGAAAGATTAGAGGAGCAACAGAGGAGAGATGCTGTGACTTCTAGCTGTGCTCCACTGACGAGATATTTTCGCCAGGCTACGGTTGATGCTACACCTGAGGTGAACGAGACAGGCGGATGTGCTGGTACTAGCACTGTGGAAAATGATATTTTGCCACTGGTTTGTACTTGTTTGCAATGCGCAGTTCCAGTGTGCTACGCAGTGCTGCAGAGTTCGAATGATATAATCACCCAGAGCGAGCTGTATGATTTATAATTGATGTGAAATAAAATTAAAGCCTGTTAGTTTGCACTTATTGTCATGCGTGAGTCTGTTGCTGAAGATTATGGTCGCATTTTCGAAATTGTAAAAATGCCTTTATCGCCGGTATTTTATTAGGCTATAGCCTAAGATATGGGTAGGGGGGCCTCTGAAACATCTACCGCCCCCCTGTCACAATACCCAAGCTACGCCCCTGTGTACATGGCTCATAATAAAACATCAATAGCCTATACTGCGCACATTATTTGAAGGGCATACGAATGAGCGCTCAGAGGTTGCAACGGTGACAGGAAGAGTCAGAAATAAAAGGAGGGCGGTGCAAACCTCACTGAATGCACTGTGTTTACCAATTTCAACACTACGGGGTGCAACTATGTTATTTTGTACATTAAGTCCTTCAAACGAACATGTAACTCAGAAACAAAAAAACAGGTGACATATGGCTCATAATAAAACATCAATAGCCTACTGCGCGCATTATTTGAAGGGCATACGACGAGCCTTGCGCTCCGCGAACTCGTCCACGATGCTCTGTATGTCACTGATTCAGTGAGCTTTTAAGCGGTAGTCTCACGACCCGAATAGTAAACAATAAACATGGAGGACATGGAGTCGTTAGTGTTGCTGGTCTTGGTGCTGTGGCTTGTTGTCACCGACAACGCGGACAGATACTGGCAAGAGCGTATAGATGAGGCGAGGCGCATAAGGCTTCAGAAATTCTCATAATTCGTAATTATTATTCTTCCGGGTTTGCGGTGTTTACAGATCCCAGCGTGCTCGCGGGGCGTGTGTGGGCATGTGAGGACACTCCCCCTCACCAATCAGTGCGCAGGGGAGTGTCTCCTCACGCCCCCAACCTCACTCGGCACGGCTTGGCTCGCTTCAGCCCCACTCCAAAACGGTGCGAGTTTTAGGGGCTAAGCAGGGCTGAAACGAGCTGAGTCATGCTGGTTTTTGGTAGTCGAAACGCGAGCCGTGTCGGGCTGAAGTGAGCTGAAGCGAGCTGAAGTGAGCTGAAAAAGGGTAGTGGAAAAGGGCCATAAGTGATCATCTCCTTTGTGAGAGGCACTCTGGTCACGTCACCTCCATACACCCGAACATGATCGCAGATGAGTCTATGGGCAGTCATTCCCTCCTCCGAAAGGTTGCAGATTTCAACTTCTTTATTTGTTGAAAACCCACGCTCAACTTCAGCTTGGCCATGGGATAAGAGCAACAATTTTTTGCAGAATGCCCAGAGATCAGGATAGGACTGAGACAACTTCTGATGCAAAAACACATCAACTCTGCATCCTGCAGACGGACTGAAGGAGAGGAACTCCAATTCTTTGGCCTCACTGTGCAGGACATTCTCAAACTGCTGGGATATGACATCACCTGTAATTACATTTAATAAACAACACATTAATAAAAATAATCAGAACTGTTCATATTGATGACAAAATAGAAACTCATATTTAAGTGTGCACTGTGTAAAATTGTTAGTACTTTATTTCCAGAATTCATGCTGCCCAATCACAAATGTAACCTTTTTCATGAATACTTACCACCACAATGAAATTCTAAGTATTCCTTATGACTGGGAAAATAGCACTTTTCATATATTTTATACATGAAAAGGGGGATCTTATCCATGTCTGCCATTTTGAATGTCAAGAAATAGACATTTTAGCTGCAAATGTACTCTACTTTGTTCATACTAGAAAATAGTAGTTTAGTACTAAGTAAATATCCATGAAAAGATGAAAGTTGACAATGGGCAGCACAGTCTCAATGAGCAGCATAGTTGCAATACCTATTCTGGCCACAATCCTACACAGTGCACATTTAACATCATTATCTTCTATTTATATACATCTCATCTATTCTTATTCCTAAAATTTACCCGTAGATATGCCGCCTGCCAACTGTTTGTCCTGCTCAAACTTCTGTACGAGTGCCTTCATTTTCTTCAGACAGTCATCTGGGTTCAAGTGCATTCTCTTGGGGTTCAAACACATCATATTTTGCACAACTGTATACTTCAATGGGCACTTCTCCAAAGCTTTCTTGCATATTTTTGAGAGAATAATCTGGCAGTCTTTTCTGAATTGCAGCACACCGAGCTCACTTATTCTGCCCTTGGCCCCTGACAGCTCCTGACAAGAATATTGGTTGTGAAAATTCTAGCATCTCTCCAAACACTTAACAGAAGGTTAACAATACCTCATTTGTATACTAAAAGATTAGAAAGAAATCATACTCCCAATATATTCACATTTGGCATGTTTTAATGCAAGAACTATATCAAACAGGCAAAGTCCTACCTTGATCACGGCAGTTGCCCCCATTCCTATGTCCACTTCCTTGGGACTCAGCCACATTGCTTGGTCAACAACATCAAGCCTCACCAATTTATATGGTGTCTGAGGCAGGGCCTCTCGCTTGATGAAGCGTTTGAGGAGGTTCTGAAAATACAGTCAATTCATTTGTGAGATCTATTTTTGTTATTGTTACTTGTGTTATGAATCATTTGTTATTGTAGTAGTAATATATCCACACAACTGTACTTGCACTAGATGCAAATCACTGCATACGTAAATACATGCATTCAATCTGCATCATACTATGCATAGGCACTCCTGATATTTGTATTTTTAATAATATAAGCAGCTTTGTTAAACTATGCACTCTAACGTGTAATGTGAAATCTAAAATTACCCACATCAGAGTCTCCAAATCCTCCCAAAGAAACGGCATCATTGGCACATCGGTTTGATATTTAGTCAGAAATGGCTGGAACACTCGTGTTATGGCCATGAAAAAGTGGAATTTGGCCAGCAGAAGGGAATCCATTTGGGCTTTACAAATACTGTCAAAGGATGATGTCCCCGGATTCTTCACTTTCTTTGCCTTCACAAGATCCACGTACTTCACAATGGACGGCCACACTTCCAGTGCTCTTTCAACAGCAGGGAGGTTTTCCAACCACCTATGCCCGCAGAAAGGCAAGGGGAATGTTGAGCATTCAGTTGCAGAGCTGAAATCTTCTCTTCTGGCTGGTGTGCATTGGAAGAGATAATGAAGTGCTTTCAGCACCTTTTCCACGATCCACATTTCAAATCCACCCTTAAATGAATTATGCAATGTGTGCAAGCCACAGCTTCCTGCAATTTGTATTTGCATCCCAGCAAATTGTTCCCCATGCTCTTTTTGCAGAAGACTGACAAACTTCCAATTGACTGAAGGCCCATCCATTGATAAGGACAGCATGTTCCTGAGATTCAGGTCTTTAGTACACTCCTAAAGTGAAAAATACAAAATCATAAAATCATGTATATACTTCATGAAGTAATGATAATAGGAATATTACACTACTAACAAATGGGTCATTGTTTTTGTTAGCAGAAGTCAGGTGGTGCACCCACTAATGCCATTATTGTACTATATGGATTATGTTATTTATTTATTTATTTTTTTCAGGATTACATGAAATGGATGACATTGAGTATAAATGAAATATGTTGTACAATTTATTAATATACAAACTTCCCATCATGTTTTTTTTTCAAACTATTTATTTATATAGGCCTACCACATTTATCAAAGTCAATAGTTATTCAACGTGCTTGGAAACACAGCAACATCAGTTAAGGCCAACTTGACCATACATCTGTTTCTAAAAAATGTTGTTGAGAGCATACCTTGAAATTTTCCAGCAAGTCCTCAGCAGTCGAGTGGCCCATATACTGTGATCCAAAATACCGGGATTGCACTCGAGAACCGGTCTCATCAGTCACCCAATACCTCACGTGAATGTCGAGCTGCTTGCGTTTGGTGGTTCGATTCACAGATTCATCAAACATGATGACGAAGCTGCCTTGATTGACGGCAGACAGAAGTTCACCTTTGATAAACGGAGCCAGACCAAATCGCGCTAGATATGATGTCTTGTCTTTACCACAAGTAAACGATTTGGCATACTCAGAATCGGGGAACATTGCCCGGAAGACGGTGGCCACATCTTCGTTTGAAGTGTATGAGTGGTGTCGACTGATCGTCTGCAGAACCCAAATTATTTCTGCCTTTAGCGTGGCGGTTGGAGCGAATGCAGCGAAAGCATTAGTGCTGGGGCCCGGAGTTAAAGGCAAAGCTGGCCTTGCATTTGAGTTAGTGCCTGTTGTGGCGAACATTCGCAAGGGGACTGTTGTTCCCTGACTAGCAGCATAGCGTGCATGCTTCTCCCCTTTCATGTGAGCGTCAAGGGCGCTACAGCCCATTGTTCCTAACTTGATGTCTTTCCGACATAATTTACATCGTGCATCATATTCCGACGTTGTTTTCGCTAACCAACTGTTGTATTTCGGCTCCTCGAGCCACTTGTCATTAAACTTGCATTTCCCCATCTTCGGTTGATGTTCAATTATTCCAACCACTTCTTCGTGTGTTCCATTAGGTACTCTATAGGATGTCTATGGGCTAAAGGGACACACTGCCCCCTGCGGTGTGATTCCGGTGCTATTAGACAAACAACGGCTCTATGATAGAGTTTTCAGCGTCTTGTTAACAACGCTAAGTAAATCACGTTAGCGCGGAAAAAAAATCCCAGACATATGTTTTTTTAATTAACCATGGGCTACCCGGATGAAAATTAATACCTGCCTTGTGAAATTTAATGCCATACTTCAGAAAATAGTGAAATATAATGATTTTTAAGACTTTTTAAGACACATATTTTAAATAAGACTTTTTAAGACTTTTTAAGGATCCGCGGAGACCCTTGGATGGGCCTGCATCTTGGCACAGAGCTCTTCGATGTTTGTAATTGAAGACAGTCTCAGCCTCAAATCTTTCTCAACATCTCCCAGTCTTTGCCGATGTTTAGTTTTAATTGCTGCCAAAGCGGAGAATCCCTGATTTGTGGTGGCGCATTTAGTTTTGCCGATTTCAACCAGTTGAGCATCGCGAATGAATGAATGAATGAATGAAGCCACAAACCACTGCAGAACCGTTATGGCGTAGAAGAGGAGTTAAAAATCGCCATTACATTTTTTATCTTGCGCACCCCCGGGGGTGCACGCACCACACTTTGGGAAACCCTGATTTAAACCACTTACTAGCCTGGCAAGCCAGACTAATGCCGCTTTTCCACTACAAACGCGGCTGAGTCGAGCTGAGTGGGGCTGTTGGAGTTGCATTTCGACTACAACCGCGCTGAACCGTGCTGGCTGGAAGTGGGTGGACACGTTGCGTGGAGTTAGCTAAAGTGGGTGGACGTCACGTGATGTCGTTAAGCGGCGCAAACAGTGACATCAGTGATCTTTTAAGCGGTAGTCTCACGACCCGGATAGTAAACAATAAACATGGAGGACATGGAGTCGTTAGTGTTGCTGGTCTTGGTGCTGTGGCTTGTTGTCACCGACAACGCCAACAGATACTGGCAAGAGCGTATAGATGAGGCGAGGCGCATAAGGCTTCAGAAATTCTCGTAATTCGTAATTCTTCTTCTTCCGGGTTTACGGTGTTTACAGATCCCAGCGTGCTCGCGGGGCGTGTGTGGGCATGTGAGGACACTCCTCCTCACCAATCAGTGCACAGGGGAGTGTCTGCTCACGCCCCCAGCCTCACTCAGCTCGGTTTGGCTCGCTTCAGCCCCACTCCAAAACCATGCGAGTTTTGGGGGCTAAGCAGGGCTGAAGCGAGCCGAGTCGTGCTGTTCTAAGGTAGTCGAAACGCGAGCCGTGTCGGGCTGAAGTGAGCTGAAGCGAGCTGAAGTGAGCTGAAAAAGGGTAGTGGAAAAGGGCCATAAATGTGAATATTTAGTCTGGCCTCGCTCGTAGACATTTCCGAAGGGTGTGGGAGGAACAACCCGCTGTCTTTCAAACTGTCTCTGTGCGTATTGAGGTTTTTCACCCACGTGCCCAAGTCATGTGATGCATCGTTAGGCTGCCATTTTGGACGTCACGGCTCGAATCAGTTTGAATGCGAGGAAGGCGACAAACGAAAAACATAAAAGAAAAAGGAGCAAGATGCAGAAAACACCTTCACTATCCAGCGACGTAGGGCATTTACAGGGCGAGCAGAGGGAGAGGTATTTGCAAAAATTGAGGTTAGCAGGCTTAGAGAACGACGTTTACCTGCTTCCACCAGGATTGTTCACTGACGTACGGAAGTACACGAAGCCCTCGTCTTTACCTGACTTCGGCCCACGTGATCTGTATACCTATGTCATTAAAAACCCATCGCCATACACAGGTATTGATCTGAAAGCATATAAGAGTTTGGATGCCTACAAATATTTTGTGTCAGGCTGGGTAACATGCCTACATCAGCGGGTCGTCCCTGGAGCCGGTGGTCGCCATCTTATTACAGCTAAGGTTTGTTCACATTTTCATTTACTTTCGGTCCTCAGGATAAACAAAATGTTATTAAATGTCATTGAAATAACTTCTTAGTCTGTTGAGACATGGCCCGTTATAAATTTGCTGTTACCAGGCAATGACCAAGAACTGTATTATTAGGGTCGGTGTCTGTGTTGTAGCAATGTACTAGCAGCTAGCTGTTAGCACTAGCTAATGTCAACAACACAGCTAGTATGTTACTGTAGCAATGTTTACGTTCAGTCATTTGGATGACTGTTAAAACCTTTCAGTCTCAAGTTTTTCCTTTACTGTATTTACTAGTTTACTGTAATTATGATCCGGCAGCTATTTACACCGGATCCAGTGTAAATAACTGCCGGAGCGCGCTCTGGCTTGCTCCCCCTCAAATTAAGCAGCGCGCTCCGGGAGCAAGCCGGAGCGCGCTGCTTAATTTGAGGGGGAGCAAGCCGGAGCGCGCTCCGGAACCTCGGCCGGAGCACTCCGGGAGCAAGCCAGAGCGTGCTGCTTAATTTGAGGGGGAGCAAGCCGGAGCGCGCTCCGGAACCTCGGCCGGAGCACTCCGGGAGCAAGCCGGAGCGCGCTGCTTAATTTGAGGGGGAGCAAGCCGGAGCGCGCTGTTTAATTTGAGGGGGAGCAAGCCGGAGCATGCTCCGGCAGCTATTTACACTGGATCCGGTGTCTGTAACACGTTTTTTTTTTCAAGCTGGTTCTCCCTCTCTGTCTGCAGCCTTAGTATGTAGCTTGACCTTAAAAATGGCGGACACCGGGGCGTCACGTGACCCTGTGACGTCAGGTGAAAAACCTCAATAGGCCAACGCTCTGACCAATCAGCGCAACAGTGACTGTGACGTAGTCAGAGCGACAGAAAGCAGTGGGGGAGGCCTTGAAATAAATAATTTTTCAAAATGCGTATTAATTAACAGGTTCTAGATATTAAGAAGTTTGGAGATAATGACCACAAGTTTGGAGTCTGTATCACATACTTAACATACACTTTTTTTTTTTCAAGTGTTTTTCAAGGGTTTGCTTAAACTGTTTGAGAGTTTTTATTTTTATTTAGTGATGTTTGGTGAAATAATTTCCCTTAAATTTAAAATAACGGGAAAATAAGAAACAATCAAAAAGTAATGTTTCAAAGCTGTTTATTAATTCTTCGTACTGCACAAACTAGCCCATCCTTTTGGCTACTAGCGGAGCCAGCTGGTAGATCACACTTTTGCCATAGCCGGTCGGCAAAACAGCAAAAACGTCCTTCTTGAAAAGGAATGAGCGGAGAGCCTCTTTCTGCTCATGTTTCAACGAAAACTCCAAGTCTAATTCTTCTAAAACTGATTCCAAAGCGGAGTCAAACT